>NC_061060.1:6236522-6436083 GCF_021917145.1 Hypomesus transpacificus
TAATTTACCATAATGTCCCTAAAGCAACCAACAAAACCAGTTCATGTGGAAAGGTAGGGGGCCTGAGGACCTGTTCTGATCAGGCACAGGGAAGGACTACTACACTGTTTAATTTCCTACCTGGGTGGGCCTGAATAACTCGTGAGGGGGGGGGGGGGAACAGGGGGGGGGGGGCGGCTATCACAGACCTAGAACCTTGAATGTTGAACGTAGAACGAAGAATGCATGCAGTTATAGAGACAAATTATTTTATGAATATTGGTCTGAATGAAAAACCTCAACATGGAAACATTCCAGTAGATTATATGTGAATTAGACCTTGCTAATGGACTGCTGTTGGCGTCAACACAAACATAGCCATCTGTAGCGCTCTGGAAGGCGACACGGATCATTTGGTCACGTCCGCCATCATCAGACTATTACTAGACATCCTCCCCTCATCCACCTCTCTCCCTCTTTCTTTAGGTCCATCAGTCACTTCTTCTTGTTCGTTTTGACGTTAACCTTTCTTAATCATACCGAGCAAGCAGACACACAGACATCAGCACACACACGCACGCTCGCATGTGCACACGCTCAAACTGACTGTGTCAGAACCCTGCTCCCAGACAAACCCTCGGACCGCTGTCAAATGAGTGAGGGAGAAAGAGAGAGGGAGGGATAGAGCGAGACAGAGAGAGAGAGATAGACAAAGATGCTCTTAGGAGAATTGTTATTCTAGATTAATGCTCAGTATAAATAAAGTGAACTCATAGGTGTCTGTGCAGCTATGAGCTTGTCACTCGAGCTGTGGCCTGTCTAATGAATGAGCCTGTCCTATCATATTTCACTGCCCACCTCCAATCTGAGTAAGACCTCGCCAAACACACACACACAAAGACACACACACAAGTGCACATACATACGCACACATACACCAGCCCAAAATCCAGACATATGGCCAAGAGAGAGGGGAATGGGGGAATCAGATGAACTGGGTGACAGCAGTATTCCCTGAGGGGATGAAAACAAGCAAACAGAACCCACATCTGGAAGCCCTATCTATCACTCCAGCTGCACAGATGTAATGTGTGTAAATGCATGAAGCTTTTACACGCACACACACATACACACACATACAAACACACACACCCAAACATGTACACACACACACACAAACACGTGTGTGTACACGCCTCACACACACCTCAATGATCTATAGTTTCCCATCAACCTCTGTCACAAAACACCTCTCCCTGACAATAAATAACACACATTCAAACGCTTTCATCAATCATGCCACCAATCAATAATTGACATTTATTTGTACTGACTGGTGTGCTTTTCACAACAACAAAAATAGTAGCAAAAATCTTACGTTGCCTTGCTGCTTCCGAGTGACCTGACATCAAATCTCAAGGGACGACAAAGCAGAGGGGCGGGGCAAATTCACCAAATCAACCAATAAGGAAGAGAGCCCCAGGGGAGCACCAATCCCCAAGTGGCTGCTTGGTAGAATACAGTTCAAAGTTCAAAGTCCACTCAAGGTCAGACAGCTGTTCATGAAGGAAGGGCAAGGATGGGTATGGTTAGGTACCCGCACACACGCACACACACACACTATGTGAACATATACAGCTTAAGTCTACTGTTAGAGTTACACTTTATACATTTCATGCAATTTAATCATTGATTATGAATCACAAGAATCATTTAGATGTACATTTGAGATGCTTGCTTGTGCATCGAAATGATGTGCACACACGTACACACTTGATGGCAAGTGTGTACGTGTGTTTAATGCTTGTGTGCTCGTGTTTGGGTGTACATGGGAAGCGTGCATATGTGTGTGTGCCCTTCCGCATGTGTGTGTTTATGTATTTAAAGTAGAAAAAAACGCACTCTCAAGCTTGTCTTATTGCTTATTTTGACCGTGTTTATGTATTCCCTTGGTTTGTGCTGAGGCCAGGATATACATTAACTTTTGTTTAAGTTCACAGTGGATGCACTCTGATCACGTGGTTCAACTTAACAAACTACAATGTGAGGCTGAGCAGTGTTTTGTTCTATTTTCTGCTTTTTTCTTTTTTTACTCGAGGGGACTTAACAACTGAAGAGGGAAACAGACCAAACCAACTGGTGTGTGGTAAAGATGAAATGAGCCTGAATGAGAGTGCGTGTGTAAGATCGTGCTCGTTGTGCAGTGGTAATGGTTATACTCAGAGGCAGAGACAGAGAATTTCAATTACTGTATTCTGTTCTTGTTCACACCCGGTGGCAACACACACAGAAACACATAACCACCCACACAAGCATGGACACACACACGTTACTGTAATACACCCACTTGCATTACCCCCTCACACTTTACCCACTGCAGTAAACACGACTTGTTGAGTATCTCACACATACTCACACACTCCCACGTACACACACACACTCACATATACACACACACACACACTCACACAAGTCATTTGTGTACCCCCAAGGAGCAATATCCAAATCTGCCAAAGAGAAAAGAATGATAATTCCCTTGAAAGGTAATCTTCAGGCGATTTGTGATTACGGTTATTTATTTCAGGCCTCAGTACGGTCTGCCTCAAAATAAACTTACATATCGATCGCTTATGACAGGGTCTGAAAACACCTACAGGCCTCAAATCACTTCTACCCACCCCACACCTGCAGAGACATACACACACACATGCTCATGCACACTTACTCTGAGCACGCACACACACACACACACACACACACAGCCTCACATCTTATTTTCATCCACCTTTTTCTTCCACCTCTAACTAGCAGGAAAGCCCAGTCCCATCCAGCTCTGCACATCACCATCAACATGTCATTCCCCGTGGCAGCATCTGTAACAACTCTGTCCACCTGTCCTCCCTCCACATCTATCTCTCAAAAGAGAGGGAGAGAGAAACACAGAGAGAGAAAGAGCCAGAGGAAGAATAGGGTAAAAAGTTGGCAGGCTTTTAAGGTGACAAAGAGAGAAAGGGGGAGTGACAGAGGTGCTGGGTGGGGGTGTAGGGGTCCTGGATGTGTTATTGGAGTGCTATCGAAAGTTTGAAGGGAGAACGTAAGGAGCAGGAGTGATAAAAAAGAATGATGACCAGTGTGGAGAGAGATGCATTTATGAATTATTTACACGCATGAACGATTTACAGTGCGTCAGCCGGCCTCCCAATCGACCCTCGCCCCCCCCCCCCCCCCCCGCTTCCCCACACACTCTCTTCTCATCCTCCCTGCCCTCTTGATCCCGACATCACTTCTTACCTCGATCTCTCTATCATGGCCCGCCTTCTGTGTTGTGCCTCTCCTGCCCCTGCTCCCTCCCTTTCCGTTTACCCCTTCACCTCTCTGCTCCTAACCTCTTTTTGACCCCCACTCTTTTCTTCTATCTCTCTCTCTCCATGTTTCTCTCTCTCTCTCCCTCTCTTCTCATCCCGCTGCCAGTAGATTACCACCGCTAGGAAAGAATTATCAACCAAGAGGGAGGAAACTGTGAAAGAAAAGGGAAGAGAATAAGGAATGAAAGAAAGAAGGAAAAAGAAAGAAATTAAGATAAAATTTCCATTGAAACTGTGAATTACCCCCGAGAGTTTGATCAACCATTGTTCTGCGCAGAGAAAATTAACTGAGCTTTCAGTGGAATGATTTAGGCAAAAGAAAATGTATGCTTCATTATACTTAAGGACGATACAAGACAATGACCAAGAAATAATGAGAAAGCAGAGGAAAAGAGTGACAGATAGGAAGAGGAGTAAGAGGGAAGTAAGAGAGAGAGAGAGAGATACCTTTACTTTTCATGCACTTGCAAGACATCCACACACCTGTCTGGTCATGTCTCAGAGCATCCATCCCCTCCCACCCCTGTACCACACCCTTGCCAAACTCCAAACTCCATCTTGTGTCACTTCCTGAACACTCCAAGCACCCCACATGAGCAGCTCGACAGCAGACAGAGACAGACACCACATGTAACATTCGCAACATCTGTTCTGGGTCAGTAAGCAAGCCCACTCCCCCTCAAATGGCTTCTATGTGTCAGCTAGATGGCCAGCTTAGCTTGTCCAAACAGAAGTTCAGTAGTACACATTTGGCAAGAGAAAGACAAAGAAAGGGAGAGAGAAAGAGGATTAAGAGAGAGAGAGGGAGAGAGAGAGAGAGAGAGAGAGAGAGAGAGAGAGAGAGAGAGAGAGAGCGATAACAGGCAGAGCGAAAGAGAGACAGAGACAGAGGAAGAGGCTTCCTCCTTCATTGTCTAAAATACCCCTCAGAGACCACAATCCACCTCAAGTTAATTAACTAATTCTCAGATTTACATATTCTAGAAGACAGTGAAAAATGTTAAATATTGGAGGGTGAAAGAGGCAATCCCCCTGATAGCCTAACAAATGACTGCCTGCCATAACCTTAAGGACATCAACTGAATTAGTATCAAATACAATTCTACTGTAACCTTCTTATAATAAGCAGACTAGTACCATCAATAATGTCATTGTATTACATAAGCAAGTCAGTTTTTTTCTATTTTTTCTAGGGTTTTAGTTTGAGAGAGGAAAGAGCCAGTCAAAGGTAGGCAGACAGAGAAAAGAGTAAAAGATGGAAAAAGTGAAAAAAGGATTGAGGTAAAGGGAGAGGAAAAAGAGAGGGATAAGAAGATATGGCTGAGAGCGAGAGGTGATAAAGAGATGGGCTCCCACAGGAGACATCTCAGGTCACAGCGAATAAAGGAAGGGGACAAGGACGGAAAGAAGGAGAGAAAGAGACGGATGGAGGGGGGGAGGATGTTCATGCAGCGTATGTGATCGATGGAGGAAGATAAGGATGAAAGGACAGATAGGCAGGAAGGTCTAGTAGATGGAGAGAATGATAGAGACCTGGAGAAACAGGGAAGGAAGGATGAATGGAGGGAGATAGGAAGGGGTGAGGTACCGTCAAAGTCAACACAAGAAGGTGTGTGCGAGGAGAAGGCCAGAACGGTGAGAATAGGAGAAAGTCATTGAAGAAAGGGTTTGACAAAAGTTGTATGAAGAGTGGGCATGAGGGAGGGAGTGAGAAAAATGAGGGAAACTCAAATACATGAAAAGGGAAAGGTGCGTAAAAGAGATGAGAGAGTGGAGCGACCTTAGGGTGGGTGTGAAGAGGTGTGAAGAGGTGTGGAGATGGAGGGGGGCTCAGAAGTGAGTGTCATGAAGAGAAAACATGTTTGAAAAAGAGAGAGAGGATAGACGTTATAGGCAGTACTGTTTCTTAAACGCTGCACTTCTAACTTACCTGGGCTGTGAAAGCTGCTGACACCTCCATAAAGGCTGACAGATCATAAATAAAACGTCAGAAGCACCTTGGTGTTATTAACGGAGGGACACAAGGAGACAAAGCTTGTCTGTGAGGCACAATCACTATACCCCCCACCCCCCAGCGACAAACGCCCAAGGCCTTGTGGCAACAGGCCTAGTCAAAACAGGTGGAAGGGGGAGGGAGGGAGGGAGAGTGGGAAAGGGATGTGGGAGAAAGGCATCTGAAGTCATTTCAGAAAAAGGAAAAGAAGATTGAGAGAAAGAGAGAGAGACTGAGAAACAGAAACAAAGACAGAAATGGGGGGGAAGAGAGACACATACAGAAAGAGATGTGAAGATGGAGTCCACAAACTGGACAGACGGAGAAGGGATACAAGGACAGATAAGGGACGATACAGTTGAGAAAGCAGAGGAGTTTACAGGAGAGAAGCAGTATGTGTACGAGGCAGAGGCAAAGATGGTAGAAGGTGCAGGTGGAGGAATACGGGAGAAGAGGAGCGGAAGAGAGGGATGAGAGATAGAGAGGTAATGAAGGGGACAGAGGAGAGAGGGGAACAAGACCAGCGCTCATTTAGAGAAGAGGCTCCATTAGTCAGCAAACTGCCCGTGTATGTGTGAGTGTGTAAGTGTATGTGTGAGTGTGTAAGTGTATGTGTGTGTGTGCGTGTGTGTTTGTGTGCCTCTTTGTTTCTCATCATGACACTTATGAAGCACAGACTATCACCTCCCAGACACAGCACAGACTCACATACATACACGCACACTGCTCGGCCATTCTGCAGTGATTCACACTCGCTAATTACATATTGATACAGCAAACAGCACAAACCCTGATAATGAAAGGCCTGGACTGAGCTTGTGCACAGACACCAAAGGGATCGCGCTACCCTGCAGACAGGAAGCATAGACAAAAACCACCCGCGATGATAATGCGCAAAATTAACGAGCTGTGCTCCAACTGTAATATGCATTCAGCTTGGTGCATCCCTTGCAGAATCAATATGGAGGCTGTACAGTGTAGTATAATTAACTGAGGTGGGGGCAAATGCAGCAGGCAGGCACAGTTACCATACCCCGCTGCTCTGAAATGAAGCAGCTATTAGTGCAGCCTCATGGAATCTATTCAGTATGGAAAGTGGCAGAGGTAGGTGGAGAGAAGCCTTCAGGTGCACACAGACAGGTAGACACCTGAAGAGGGTTGGGTAGGGGGGGTGTAGATGGTGTATAAGAAAGAATTGAGAAAGAGAGAGAGAGAGAGAGGTAATGACACAGACAAAGAAAGGTAGAGAGACAGAAGGAAGAAGAGAGAGAGAGAGCAAAACAGAGTTGGGAGTAATAGGATGTGTAATGTAGTGTATAACGCTGTCTCACTCCCACACCAGGGCCCATTTAACCTCAATGACCCTGTAATACAGCCCACTGAGTCTTTGTGGACTGAGACCCCATCACTCTAAATACAGGCCTGTTCAGATCGAGAACTAGTGGGCTAGCCCGAGCTACACAGATCCCTAAGGCTGGAATCTGTTACTTTCCTCCTCCTTCTATTTCTCTCTCTCTTTCTCTGTAAATGAAATCCACCTTTATCTGTCCGTGATTCTTCACACACTGACAGACCCCTCTGCAGTCTCACCCCTGTGTACATTCTTCTGGTTTTCGACTGATGGAGGGGTGGGGGGAGGAGATGAGGGAGATTGGGAGGGAGGGGAGGTGGGGGGGGGGACTGTAACTGGGTAATTCAGGAGTAGGTAGAGGAATGGTCTCGCACAGGTGGGTGTTTTGTCTTACTGACGCTGACAGAATGCAGCGTGCTGTACTTACTGTAACTGAAATATGCGGACGACCACTTAAGAGCAGATCTCGAGTCAGATAAAGTACTCCCCCTCCCCCCGTACACACACACACACACACACACCTCCACTGCACTCTCACATACACACACACACACACGCATACCCACACACCATCATGGCCCCTCGCAGTTCCGAGTACGGGATCTTAACCAGCATTTATTAAATTAGTCTGCACAGCGGACTCCGTCTCTCTTTGTTATCAGAGTCATAAATGTTTAAGGAGCATTAGGAAACAACAAACACTGACGAGAAGGGAGGACAGAGACCTTAATGCTTTAAATGACCATTACCTCTGGCCATTTACAGATTAAAAGCTTTACTGGGCCTCCTGTCCTCCTCCTCCTCCTGCTCTCCCCATCCGTCTCACTCTCCTCATCCCTCTCTCCATTCGTCCACCTGGGTTTTGCTGGGTTCCCCAGAGATGGAGGAGTGGAGGAGGATTAAACTGAATGTGAGAGGGGGAGATGTGGGTTGAGATATGGAGAGGGAGAGTCAAAGAGAGACAGAGAGAGAAAAGCGAAATGGAGAAAGAGCCAGTGTGAAGAAAAAAAACTCATACTCATAAGAAAAAGAGAACAAAGCAGGATGACTGAGACCAAAACAGAATATGAAGTAGGACACAGAGATGGAGAATGAGTGTTTCCAGGTAGGGAGTTTCCAATTTGAACTGGCTGATTGGGTGAGATGAGCCATATAATTTTCCCGTGCACCTCTCTAATTTGAGACCCTGTTTCTGTACGGGTGGACGTGTTGATCTCAGGGAGTCTGACAGAGCACAGAGGCAACACATAGACACCCATGCACACACACACACACACACCACACACTCACACACACACAGAGACACATATGAAAACATACAACTGTAACATACCAATCCCATACTCTTCCAAACACACACACACACACACGCACACACACACACAGCAGACCCAGGCAGCAACGCTGAGAGACAGGCCCTATTCTCTCTGATTGGACACAGTAGGGGAGAAACCTGCCTGATTATTTAATAGGCCTGAGATTGGTGCTCCTGCGATTCACAGCCTGTGCACCGATTCCCTCTCTCTTTCTCTCTCTGTGTTGTATGGTTTGATACATTATAAGTGTGTGTGTCAGAGAGAGAATGACAGGAGGAGAGAAAAACAAGGCAGGAAGGTACCTTAATAAAAGGAGGGCGAAGTAGAGATAGTAGAAATAAAAGGATACAATTAAAGGATGACAGAGAGAGACAAAGAAGGGGGAAAATAGAGACACAGAGAGAGAGAGACAGAGAGAGAGAGAGAGAGAGAGAGAGAGAGAGAGAGAGAGAGAGAGAGAGAGAGAGATTGGAGATACAGAGAGAGACAGAGAGAGAGAGAGAGAGAGAGAGAGAGAGAGAGAGAGAGAGAGAGAGAGAGAGAGAGAGAGAAGAGGGAAGAGGAGAGAGAAGTGAAACTGTATATATGACACTCAGTTGCTTGTAGCTCTTTAATGATCTAATAATGCCCTGATTCGCCGTAGCGTTGGAGACATCTGAGTATTAAGTCAGACATGGGTGGGATTTCATTAGCCTGGTACTGACAACCTCATTAAATCCTGATGTAGAGGCAGCGCCATCATCATCATTACCATCATCTCCGACCAAGGCACTCTTGAAAAGGAGCGGGGCGCCATGCAAGGTGGCGGTAGTCTCAAAGCATGTGTTGTATTTAAAATCATTTTTTCTTAACCCTCTCATCATGTTGCAGGTCAATTTGATCCGTTTTTACTTTCGACTTGCATGATATGCAAGTTAGCCATTGATTTTCTCAGTGTTTTGTTTTCTCACATAAGGTCATGAACTTACATGCAAAGTGTGGGTAAAGTGTTGTGGAAAGTCTTTTATACTTAAATATGGTTTAAATAGGAAGTTTACATAGGAAATGCTTTTCTTATTTTTGATATCTTTGAACATGTATAATAAAGATTGATTGTTTTAGTCAGTATTATTACATTTTTGTTTCAGGAAGGATTTATTTTCAACATAATGCGAGGGTGGAGGACAAGAAAGCTGCCAGTGCTGGTAGCCAACAAATAATGTCAAAATGTAGTCACCCATAATAAAGTCACAAACTGTCAACAGCCACTTTTGTGGAGATGAAGGGTTCTGGTTAGGGGTGAGTCTCATTAGTGGAATGTCAGTGTCACATTTACTAATATTTGGTTGGACATGTATGTATAATAAACCTTCTTGGTGTTATACTGTCCGTTACATGAAACACAAATATAGTAAAAAAATTAAAAAAACACCCAGACCAGGAGGCCAGAGTAAGGAAACATCAGATCATGTTTATTCTGTTTATCACCAGTCGTACACAGTATGGGTGTTTTAGTGTCTTTAGAACACCTGGGGCTGAGGTGAAGTGTGGGTGGGTGGGAGGGGGGTGGCGTTCAGCACTGTGCAGTGTTCTGGAACATTCCAGATCACTTGGAACGCATCCAATCTCTGACACATAGAGTGAGGAATCATTCGCCTCTCTTCATAATCTGTGTTTGTGTGTATGTGTGTATGTGTGAGTGTGTATCTGTGAGTGGGTGCTTAAGAGATCCTGAACACCCATGTCCCATAATGGACAAACACCTTATCAAACCTGAAGACTGAAATAGAAGATGAGGACTGAACACACGTTCTCGGGGAAGGAATCAAGGCTTGATCCATCGGTTTGAACCATTCCTTCCACTGCTACACGCACATGCTGAAATACCTTTACATACTCTATGCAAGTATAGCCTGGCTGCCAGCCCAACTTCTCCCCGCCCCCAAAAAAATTTGGTCGGGAAGTTGGGTCTGGAGGGTCTCGTATTGGGGACCAACTACAGAAAACCAGAATCTGGGCGAACCAATGAAATTGCCAGGGCGGGCTTTATACGATAATGGACAGATGATCAACAGTAACGTAATCACCCACGACACAAAAGAGCGCTTAAGTTGAATTAGTTTTAAACAAACATGGCTACCGCTGGAGATCTGGGATGTTATGATTCTGCCATC
Source organism: Hypomesus transpacificus (assembly GCF_021917145.1). NCBI lineage: Eukaryota > Metazoa > Chordata > Actinopteri > Osmeriformes > Osmeridae > Hypomesus > Hypomesus transpacificus. The sequence continues at coordinate 6,246,680 of NC_061060.1, forward strand.
GAGTCTGTTTTAGAAGACATCGACAGCGCATTAATTTTGGAAGAGGAACAGAGAGACGCAATCAAGGCATTTGTCGATGGAAAACATGTTTTTGCCGTCATTCCTACGGGAATCGGTAAAAGTTTAATTTCTGTTTAAACTCTGTTGCTCTGATTGGTTGTAGATCTATCCAATTGAGCGAAGAGGCATTTGTTTTCCAGGCTCGTTTGAAACACGCCTCGTAGTCAAAGCCCAACGGAGAGTTCTCAGACTCATATTCTGACTAGAATTATGAGTATGACAACGTCAGGCTAATGCAAGTATGCAAGAATGCAAGAAAGTGTTAATCATAAAATGGATGGGCCAAATGTGTGGTAAACACAAGGAGTGACACAGCAACGCTCTAGAATCATTGGTGGTGGTGGTCTCGTAGTCTGTGAGGGAAACAGTCGAATGTAAACAGGTAAGTGACCGGCAAAGGGACATTCAAATCCTGTATGTGTTCAACTTCAGCTTGACACATATTGTCAGTATGGTCTAACATCAAATATGTCACCTGTGCAGAAAGGAAGGGATTATCTTCATCAGTTTAGGTCAAATACTCTGCTATCTTTGGAGCAGGATAGGGGATGTTAGCTGTAGCAGACATGTGGCAGGAGTGGGCACAGTAGGTCTGACAGTGTAGAGACAGAGGGAAAGTTCTCTGTGAGTGCTTTTCAGTTTCTTCATGCTGCGTTGAGTATGTAGCGGTGTTGAGGGTTCGGGGGAACCAGTGGGGAAGAAGTCTCATCATTCAGCGTTCGGTTGCCTTGAACGCACACTCCGTTTTGTATTATTCAGCACTCACATCGGGGGATCGGAAATAGTTCTTTTCTCTCCAACCAGCCTGCTAATACCTCAAGGGAGGGCACAGAGTTATACGTAAAGTCATTTCTATAGATGGAGATAAAGAGTGAGAGAGATGGAGAGAAAACGGGAATTGGCCATTTGGAATGCGTTCCGTGGGCACACAGGGAAAGAGAACGTTTCATGTCTTGTGGAGATTTTGCGGGGCGGACAGTTTTGCTTGCTCATGAGAGAGCCTCATCTGCAGTCCTAGTGCGTGTGTGTGTGTGTGTGTGTGCGCCGCACGCTCTACTCGTCTCCGAGGCGACATCCCATTCAGCAACGAAAGTCTTGGGAGATCGAGGGGGCCGTCAGGCGGAAAAGCTGCTCAAAATGGCCGCCTGATCCACAACTCACCTCTGCAGGTGCCTAACAAGAAAGACTCAGCACCCGCACATTATTCAGCACCATTTAGCATTATTTGGTGCATCAGACAAACAGAAGCAGAGACATCGTCACCATGGATACACGGAGTGACGGACAGGCAGAGTTGGGTGCAGGTGCAGTTCAGAAGCCTCCAGTAGTTTCCACAAAAACAACTCCCACTCAAAATGTTCCCCACATTGTAACTGCACAGACGAACATGACAGAAGATAACAAGTCATTCATGAGATGCAGACGGTATGCATTTAATGGTCATAATAGGTACACACAATACATGTATATCTATATGACGAGACACAGCATTTGGACAACGGTTTTCCATAGACACAGATCTCTGGATTGGAACAAAGTCAACCGAGAGAATCAATGGTGTGAGCACACAAGCATGGGGTGAACACATAGGAACAGAGAAAGATGCAGTCCCCTTTAAGCTTTACGGTCTTTTATGTACAACTATGAACACATCAAATAGATAGGATACAAAATAGATAGGATGAAAGCCTCGTCGTCACCGTCTTTCTAAAGGTAGAATAAAATAAGAATGAAGTACATATAAAAATACATGAGGTGAATGCTTCCGAGACCAGTTTCTCTCCTCGACTCTTCTTGTGCATGTGTGTACTGTTTGTGCAATCATTGCTCTGTGTGTGTGTGTGTGTGTGTGTGTGTGTGTGTGTTTGACAGTTCCTGTGAGTGTATCCATGTTTGTGGGAGTGTGTGTGGGAGTAGCTGTATTTTGTGGAGGTGTGTCAATTGTGGTGGTTTGCGTGTGCGTGTCTGAGGCGGAGTGGAGGTTCTGGTCATCTTCTGTACCGTGGCGCTGATGCTACAGGACCTACAGAGTGTGAAATAGATCAGGGAGGGCCAGCAACAGCTTTAATACTGCTATAAGCCTGCAAGGCATATCTGCACTCTGCACTCCCCCTCTCTCCCTCTACTCCCCTTTTCTCCCTTTTGCTCAAGGCTCTCCTTCTCTCTCCTCCCCATTGTGACACAATTCTCCCTTCTGCTGTTCTCTAAATGTTCCTCTCTCCTTTCCTGCCCTGATACGTCTCCTTTTCTCCCTCCATCTCCTGCCTCTCTCTCTCTCTTTCTCTTCCCATATGTTTTCATACCATAACTCTGCCCATCAGTCTGTCTGTGGACCGCTCTTTCCCATTCTTTGTCTGTACCTTATCGGTATTTTCCTGGTATGTCTATTTCTCTCTCTCCCTGTGCTTCTCTACAGAACACACCATTGTGTTGAAGCATCTCAGTGTCACAGCAACAATGGATTAGGAAACAGACTTATATGGGAGGGGCTGCCGTATTAAACTAAAAGTCTGACAGTGCATGTATTTAGTGCGCGCCTGTTTATAGAGGGTAGAGTGCACATAGTGTTTGTCAGTCCATAGTGTAAAGTGTACATGTGTACATAGCCTGTATACATTTCTATAGTGTGGAGTTTACATGCTTTATAGTACAGAGTGTGTGTGTCTTTCTATAGTGTACAGTGTACATAGTGTCTGTGTGTGTGTATTTCTACAGTGTAGAGTGTTCATGCTTGACAGTGTGTGTGAATTTGTGTAGTGTGGAATACATAGGCCACTGTGTGTGAAGAGTAGACGAGTAATGTGTGTATAAGGGTGTATAGTACAGTGTACATGAAGTGTTTGTGCGTGTGTGTGCATGTTTGTCTCTTTTTTAATCTGCGTCGGGGATGGACTGCCATCCTAAAGAAACACAGCCATAAAAGACAAGTGTCCCTCTCTCTCCACCACTCTCTCCTTCCTTCTTGTAGTCCTCCCTCAATCTATCTCTCTCCAACACTCTCTCCTTCCTTCTTGTAGTCCTCCCTCAATCTATCTCTCTCCACCACTCTCTCCTTCCTTCTTGTAGTCCTCCCTCAATCTATCTCTCTCCACCACTCTCTCCTTCCTTCTTGTAGTCCTCCCTCAATCTATCTCTCTCCACCACTCTCTCCTTCCTTCTTGTAGTCCTCCCTCAATCTATCTCTCTCCACCACTCTCTCCTTCCTTCTTGTAGTCCTCCCACAATCTATCTCTCTCCACCACTCTCTCCTTCCTTCTTGTAGTCCTCCCACAATCTATCTCTCTCCACCACTCTCTCCTTCCTTCTTGTAGTCCTCCCTCAATCTATCTCTCTCCACCACTCTCTCCTTCCTTCTTGTAGTCCTCCCACAATCTATCTCTCTCCACCACTCTCTCCTTCCTTCTTGTAGTCCTCCCTCAATCTATCTCTCTCCACCACTCTCTCCTTCCTTCTTGTAGTCCTCCCTCAATCTATCTCTCTCCACCACTCTCTCCTTCCTTCTTGTAGTCCTCCCTCAATCTATCTCTCTCCACCACTCTCTCCTTCCTTCTTGTAGTCCTCCCACAATCTATCTCTCTCCACCACTCTCTCCTTCCTTCTTGTAGTCCTCCCACAATCTATCTCTCTCCACCACTCTCTCCTTCCTTCTTGTAGTCCTCCCTCAATCTATCTCTCTCCACCACTCTCTCCTTCCTTCTTGTAGTCCTCCCTCAATCTATCTCTCTCCACCACTCTCTCCTTCCTTCTTGTAGTCCTCCCACAATCTATCTCTCTCCACCACTCTCTCCTTCCTTCTTGTAGTCCTCCCTCAATCTATCTCTCTCTCGCACATTCTCTCTGTGTTAGCTGATTTAACGCATGGCTTCTCGACTTATTTATTTCAGGCATATTGATGTAAATCATTGGTATCTGCTCTCCTCTCCCTCTTCTCTCTCTGTTCGGCCCTTCGCTGTAGTGAAATGTCAGCCAACGACAAACGGCCGAGACAACAATTAAAAAATAACAACAGGCATCGTAAAAGGCCCAATGCGGGTCCGACAGCCACATCAATCAAACACCCACTACCCTCGCTGATCTCAATTAACCTCCGGAGAGGTTCTGTGGTCGACTAGCTGACCTTGCCACTGAAGTGGCTGTTTCACAGAATGGAGGGACAGGGTGGCAGGTAAACGTGTTATTAATGGGGGAGGGGTGTGTGTGTAGAAGTCGGGGATGATTGACATATAGTTTGTTTAAGGGATGTTTTCCCTCGGCTAGATGGACAGCTTTGTATGTGTGTTTGTGTTTCAATATGATTGTTTGGGAATGTGATAGAAAGAGAGAGATGAAGACATACTGTAGCCATGCCGCCCACCAACCACTAACCCCCTCCCCCCACCGACCACAATCTCCAGCCCCTCCGGACGGAAGTTAATTTTACACGTTCCCTCCGAAATAGGAAAGAACAAGAAACGCAGGGAAAAAAAACATTAGTGTCAGCAAAAGATTTATAAGACAGAAAATGGAGAGCCTGCGATTCTCTATGGTATATTTGCGCTGGAGGGTCTCTCCTTCGCTTTTGTTCTCCTCCCTCTCTCTGTCTTTGTCTCTCTCCCTCTCTCTCACTAGCAGCCCCCACGAGTCCACTGGAAGATAAAGAGTTCACGGCACGGCCTATTATCGCCCTCTGACTAAAACAACTAAAACACTATGAGAAAGACCTCACATTGTAAAATCGCCTGTCTCCTCCTCTTTCTCTCTCTCTCCTTCGCTCAGTTTCACTCTCTCTGTCTCTCTCTTCTTCGCTCAGTTTCACTCTCTTTCTCGCTCTCCTTTAGTCTCTCCATCTCCATCTTTTTCTGCCTGCAAGCATCAACCCCAGACTAGGGTTTGCACCTGACCAGAACTCATTTGACTTTATTTCCTTCCACTTTATAACTCATATTGTTTTATTATGACTGTTTTATTTGTATTTATCCCTGTGGTCATTCTACCATATCTATGCTGAGTCACAAGAAAGCAGATAGAGACACAGATAGAGCAATAAAGGCGCCAAGGCGCTTGCCTCTGCTGGATCGAATGATGGGCCGGCATGTCTGTGTTTGTGTGTGTGTGTTTGTGTGTGTGCGTGTGCACGTGAGCATGACTGCTGACAAGACTAAGAATGAGGTGGGAGATGAGATAATATGAAAAGCTTTCTGCAGTTTGCTTCGTAATCTCTTTAAGCACGGGCACGCACACACGTGATGCGTCTTCACGGGACGGTTACGCTTGGTTTATTTGTAGAAATGGCAAATTAGCTTAGATATCTAGCAAGCCCACTCACTGTGTGTCATCAACTGTGTATGTGTGTGTGGGTCCTTGTCCATCACTGCAAAGTCAAAGTATATGGGTTGAGGGCTGTGAGATGCACTGAAGTCAAATTACACTCAAGGTATTCTGGCACTTATATTCACCAATAAATTACTTGTACATTAAACATCCCCTAGTGTTACTGCACAGTTGGTCCAAACCCATACCAGTCTAATATGTATAAGTCTTTATCGGGCCCAACCATTCCGTGATCACAGGGGTAAGTGGGGAGGTATGGATGGCATTGCAAGACACAAGGAAAAACAGACCGTCTCAGAAGAAAAAGTGTGGGGGGGGGAGCAAGGGAACATGGAGAGATGGCCAAGGAATAAGAGAGGTTCAGTTTATAACCCTCCCTCCTTTCGATCTCTCTCTCTCTCCTTTCTCTCTCTGTGTGCCTGTCTCTGAGTCTGTGTGTGCGTTTTGGGGCTGTTGGCTGTTCAAAGGGGGTCCCCCCCCCCCTTGTCCTCTAGCCCCAGCTCAGGCAGGCAGAGAGCAGCAGAAGGAGCAGCAGCAGGGAGTGAAGGGGACCAGGGGCCAGGAGGGAGGCCCCCCCGGCCCCGGACCCCAGGTTGGCCACGGTGGCCTTCTCAGCATACAGGGGGATCACGTCAAACTGACCCCCTTCCTCCTCCTGATCCTGATCCTGGTCGTCTTCCTCCACACCCACCATTTCCTCGCTCTCCTTTACCTAAGAGAGAGAGAGAGGGTGGAGGGGGTAAGGAGGGAAGAAGAAATACAAAGCCGTTAGAAGAGATGCGGAGAGGACTGGAAGAGAGCAGAGAGATGAGAGGAAGGGATGTAGGGCGCGGAGAAACGTAGAGCGATGGATGATGGAGAACCAGAGGGGGAAAGAGAGAGAGAGAGACAGAGAGAGAGAGAGAGAGAGAGAGAGAGAGAGAGAGAGAGAGAGAGAGAGAGAGAGAGAGAGAGAGAGAGAGAGAGAGAAAAAGAGAGAGAGAGAAAAAAAAGAGAGAGAGAGAGAAAAGAGAGAGAGAGAGAGAGAGAGAGAGAGAGTGAGAGAGAGAGAGAGAGAGAGAGAGAGAGAGAGAGAGAGAGAGAGAGAGAGAGAGAGAGAGAGAGAGACAGAGAGACAGAGAGACAAAGAGAAAGAGAAAGAGAAAGAGAAAGAGAAAGAGAAAGAGAAAGAGAGAAGAGAAAGAGAAGAGAGAAGAGAGACAGAGACAGAGAGACAGAGAGACAGAGAGACAGAGAGACAGAGAGACAGAGAGACAGAGAGAAAGCGACAGTGTACAGTATGTGAGAATGGAGCGAGGGATTATGATGTGGAACATGGCGAGGAGAGAGAGGAAGAGTTAAGGGGGGAGAGAGGGAGCAAGGGAGAGTGAGGATAGGGAAGAGAGGAAAGAAGGGGGGTAGGATTACGGGAGTGTGATGGAGGAAGAGGGACAGACAGATGGTCTTGCATACATTAATACTAATGATGTCTGATGGATGCTCTGCCTCCTGCAAACACCTTTATCTAATCCTCTCAGAAAGTGACACAGACAGAGGGACAGAGAAAAGGGAGAGAGAGGGAAAGAGAGGGAGAGCAAGCAAGAGAGAAAGAGGCTGGGACCCCTCAGAAAGAGTGACAGAGAGAAACAAAGCAGGAGAAATGTAAAAGGGAGGGACACAAACAAGAGAGAAAGAGAGCAAGAGAGAAAGAGAGCGAAGAAGAGAGGGTATAGGGTGGTGGAGATAAAGAGAGGGATGAGAGGAGAAGAAATGTAGAGATTGAAAGAAAAAGGACGGAAGCAGAGGATAACAGAAAGGTCTGATAGGGAGGAAAGAGATGAGAGTGAGAAAGAAAGAGAACAAGAGAACAGAGTAAAATATGACAAAGAAATACAGTAGAGAGAGAGAGAGAGAGAGAGAGAGAGAGAGAGAGAAAGAGAGAGAGAAAGAGAGAGAGAGAGAGAGAGAGAGAGAGAGAGAGAGAGAGAGAGAGAGAGAGAGAGAGAGAGAGAGAGAGAGAGAGAGAGAGAGAGAGAGAGAGAGAGAGAGAGAGAAAGGGGGGAACAGAGTTGGAATCCCCTCTTGTCTGGCAGCCCAGATTATCTCTGGCTGTGTGATGCATGCTGGGAGCAAAGAAACATAGAGAGCTCTACTGTCACTACATTTGACTATAATAGCCGTCAGTGGGTGGGTACTACAGTGGTCAAAAGGTACTAGAACAGTCAAATGGGTCTGACAGCAATCACTGTAGACACTGCACTGGTCAATGGCTTTGACACATTTCAATGGGTACAACATTGTGCAGTCAGTAATCAACATTTTTCACGGCCAGCTGGAATTATCCAAAACTGCAGTCAGTCAGTCTAACAGTGGTCAGATATGAGGTCAATTTTTATTTGCCATCAGTCACTACTGTGTGTGTCAGTCTGTATATGATCAGTGTAGAGTTGTGGGGTCATGTTCTGCGGGGGTCAAGTTATTCTAGATTGTAGTGTACTCAAAACTTGATGTATTCTATTTCCCTTGTAGATATGGCTAGACCAGATTTCAAATCCAAGTGTTCAAAGAGGTCATGATGGGTACTTACAGAGTGGAGTTCAGGAAGGGCATTGTTGCTGAGTTCTTCCTGGTGGTCCAGTGGGGAAAGGTGAGGGGGCATGACTGGCGTGCTCTCCACAGGGCGAGGGGCAAAGCTACCCATGGAACTGATGGAGTTCCCTGAGAGAAAAAGTGAAAAGGACATTAATGTGTTTGTTTTTTAGTGTAAGACAGTACTGTGCATGACTATGAGCGATTGTAGCTATTTGAAAATGTGTTCCTATTGGCTGTTACTGTTTACAATGTACAAAGATGCTTTAAATGACATTGAGTGTACTATTGGGATATGCTAACAGGCATGTTTGTGTCAGTATGTGTGTGTGTGTGTGTGTGTGTGTGTTTGTGTGTGTATATACACAACTCACTGAGACAGGGGTTGTTGGTAAACATGTGCTGTATCCTCAGGCAGTCCTGCAAGTGGTTGCCACTACTGTCACAGTCACACCACAGAGACACGGCCATGCTGTTGTTGGTGACGTAGTTAGGGGTCATGAAGGTGCCTGGAGGGAAACAAGGTTAAACCTCAGGTCAAATTGACAGTACACTGTGTTAGTACTAGGGATAGACTGACAATTTGGTTTCAGGCCAAAAAGAGGTTGAAAACAAGCCGAAAATGTGAGCTGAAAATATGTCACCACCAAGTGCTCTGATTTCACTCTCGTTCAATTTAGCCATTATTATCAAAGTAAAGTTGTTTTCTAGTACAGGTACAGATATTTCACAATAGTTTCCCACAATAGCAGTTAGGGACCATCAACAAAGTGAAAAAATGACTAGTCTTATTGGAATTGCTGGTCTTCTGTTTTAGAAACTCAGGGCTGAATAAAGTATATGTTTGCATTTTCATAGCTTGGACCAAAAAAAACACCAGGTGTTGCCAGAACCTTCTTTCAAGCATCCTCAGTGCTGAAAAAAATAGAAAATCCCCCTCCCTTTCTGTTCCTCATTTTTCCAATTACTGCTATTTTACTCCTCTATCCATCCCTAGCTATGCTCATCTCCTCTTTTCTCCTACTCACCGATGAGTCCGGCGTAAGATTTGAGGCACGCAGCGCCATTCTCTCGCACACAGCCGGAGGGGGACAGACCCGAGGGCTGGCAGTTGAGCTTGAAATCAGCCAGTCTGGACCTGACGCACACACACACAATAATAAGGTTAATTTATATTTCTATGTTTTAGGTTGTAGATAGATGTTTGTAAAAAGAGATGAGAAAAGCATGCGAGTGTGCACATCTCACCTGCAGAGCTCGTCCCTTTGGCAGTAGCTCTGCAGGTGCAGGCAGTTGGGCTGGAGCGTGTCTCTCTCCTGGTAGGAGCAGGAGGGCACGATGGTTTTCCTGCGCCTCTCGCCGCACAGCGTGTCCGTGCAGGGGCAGAAGAGCAGGCCCAGGCTGTACTCCTCGGGCACGCGCTCCAGGAAGCGCCGCAGCGCCCGGTGGCATTTCTGCCGGTTGCAGTGGTCAGTGCCCGCAATGCGCTTGGTGCACGCCAGGACGTACTCGGAGCGAAGCGCGCCGCACTTCTCGTACAGGCCGCAGTCCTGCGCTGCCTTCAGACACTGGTTCTGACCGTCCAGGGGGAGGGTAGTGTCTGGTGGGGACAGGGAGTGTATAGAGGGAAGAGAGGGGAGGGAGGGAGGGAGGGAGGGAGGGAGGGAGGGAGGGAGGGTGGGAGGGAGGGAGGGAGGGAGGGAGGGAGGGAGGGAGGGAGGGAGGGAGGGAGGGAGGGAGGGAGGGAGGGAGGGAGGGAGGGAGGGAGGGAGGGAGGGAGGGAGGGAGGGAGGGAGGAATTGAGTGACAGAATGAAAACGAGGACCCTTTTTGAGCCAAAGCCGTTACAACTTCACTTGACAGATTTATCATACGTCCAAAGAAGAGACTAATTAAGAGTGTAATGATGAAACGATGGCCAGGTGCCTGAGAGAGAGACTATGCAGGGACTCTACCTGCCACTATGGAGGCCATGCGAGACATCTGGAAAGGCGGAATCTCGTAGGGAGATGACTCTTGCTCATCATCTTCTACATCATCACAGGGGACAGAAACAACACATAAGACTTAGCAATAACATCACATACAAGTCAGAGTATAACCATTAGTCATAATATTAGTCATGTCACAATCGAATCTAGTATTAATTACCACATTATGACCTTGCAGTAACTATGGTACGACCTCGCAACAACATAATGATATAACCTACCAATAACATAAAGATATAACCTACCAATAACATCATGATATAACCTAGCAATAACATAATGATATAACCTACCAATAACATAATGATATAACCTAGCAATAACATAATGATATAACCTAGCAATAACATTCCATACACGTTACATCAAGACCTGACAGTAACATCATATTATAAATTTGCTGAAACATCACATACACATCCAAGGGAAGCTTTCACAATGAATGACCCCCGTGTTAATTAATGGAGAGCTAGTCTTGAGCCATGACTGAAAAAGTACCTTAAATCTTAACGAGATCATTTTATTGTCATAACACAGCATCATACCATCATTACACCATAACATCTACTTAATGAACACAGATAATCACAGCAGTACAGAACATCACCTACAAACCTAACAGCACACAGTTCAGTACATAACCTAATCATGACCTTACGGTATCTTGATAAGAATTCAAGTCATAACCCCCCAAAACGTTATATCAAATTTGATCATCTCCTGCAGAAACATATGCTCATATGAGACAAGGACAAGATCAAATATACTGGATGTGTCAGCTTCACTTCCAGACGCTCTTTCATAATGTCATTGCGCCACCGCATTACATTTCTCATCCCTCTCCTGCTAATTCTAAAAGCCATTCTAATCCGTCAATGATTGATTCTGCATTTGTTCTAATAAACGTTCGCAAGCATTTCTGATTTCCACAAATTACACGGTGCATGTAAAAACCACTCAATCTATATTTAATAACATGCACAGACTTTGGTATGTAAATCCATTTGGGCTGTATATTTAGTGTAATGACACGGTAGGCAGGAGTGCATGGGTGGTTCTGAGGCTGAGGACTGTGTAATTACAGTATGCATGGTGACTAACAGGCCACAGGGGAGGGATCCATTAGCTAGCATTAGCTGTGGACGGCTAGTCTGGCTCGCGGACAAAGGCTGACTGACCCTGCACTGACATCGTGGGGGGGCTCGGGGGCTGGAAGGTAGTCCTTCTGCCCTTTCAGTTACACACAAACATGCACTGGAACCCACACACAAAGGTGAAAGTGCACTTAAGTTTAACCCCTGCTTTGCTTGTACACAACTACTTTGGGTAAAGAATGTGGGTTGGATCAAAAATAATGTCCTATCCACCTTACATTCTCCACCCAGAGTTCCAGCTCTTACCGTCTAGTTGAAGATTCAGGGTTCCCAAGAGCATGCTGAACCATTCGAAACATTAATTCCTGTCTCTGCCCATTAAGCTTCTTATACTAACATGCAATGCAGATGTTGGCTATGAGGGTTGTGCAATATGTCACCGCTGTACTGTTATGATGTTGTGTTTTTCTAGCTTCTTCTGTGGAACTGAAGGACAAATGTCCCTATGGGGACATTCAAGTATCTTATCAGTCGACTCTTACACCACTCCGCCCCCGTGAACTTCACCTTGCAGGAAGTGGAGGCTCCAGTAGACCTTGAGGCAGTGCTCCTCTTTGCGAATGCCTCTGTGGCACTTGCAGCCCAGCAGGAGTCGGTCGCTGTGCAGGGCAACCAGGGCCTCCAGGCACTCCAGACGGGCCTCACTGCCAGGCAAGGACGCTGCCCGGTCAGACGCACATCCCTCCAGGGTCTGGTAGAAGGCTTCGCACTGGGGGTCAGCCAGGCAGACCTGCTTTGCCTCCAGACAGTTTGTCTTAGGCAGGGAGGGTGCCGCACCTGGGGAGGGAAGAGGGGGAGGACAGGTTAAATAGGGTGTAGGGGGTTGAGTCATGTGATACAGGTCGAGGATCAGGTCAGCCAAGTAGAGCCAGATTAAGTGGGGGACCTGTGTATCCCACCCAATCAACCAGCTCTTGCAGTTTCATCTGTCCTGCTGGGCCTAATAGCTGTATGTGTAACTTGTCTGTGTACTCTGACCACTTTCCCCAATGTGCATCAACCTATTGATGTAGACAAAGGTGTCCTACTGAACTCATCTCACTGTCCAGATTCATAAAGTTACTCAAGCTCAAGTACTAAAAGCCTTTCATGTAAACTTACCACCCGTGGCAGTCATTTGTTCTTATGTGTGTGCGATTTCCACAGTAAATGGAATACAAAAAGGGAACATTTTGGATCTGACTCCTTTTGTGATGAATTTCTGTTTCATGGACTTGCAAGGCACTTGGCTGAGTAAATCAAAAACATATTTAGTGTGTGTGTGTGTGTGTGTATGTGTGTATGTGTGCTTGAGTTTGTGTGAGTTATAGCTTTTGCATAAAAGCTACAGCTTACACAGCATGACATTTCATATTTGTGGCACAGATTTGATTTGATTTTATATTACACAAGGTATTTTGGGCTGTTATTCCTACAATCAATTATCAACTAAATAAATATCAGAGTCATAGGCAAACACACACATGGAAGAGTTGATGTAATGCAGTGGAAGGAGGAGAATTTGAAGAGAGAGAGGGGGGGGGGGGGGGAGAGAGGGGGTAAGATTGACAAAAAAGGCAGAGTGAAATTGGGGGGGGACAAGTAGAACACCAGGTAGATGGAACACCGGCACACAGAGACACGCACCAATCAGATTCTTAGTGGTAAGGACTCACAGTATGAGGCACAATCAGCATGTGCCGGGAATGATGTGCTAAAAATAGTGCACACACACGGACGCACATAGGTAGACAAGAAAAACAGGTACACACACAGGTACACAAGAAAACACACACACGGTTGCCCTGAGAAGGACCCTTTCATGTCTGTCATGCTGCGAGGGAGACTAGGAGGCACAGAGACTATCATTATTACAAAAAACACAATACTGCACCACCACAGGAGGGGGCAAAGCAATCTGTCTGAGAAGCAGACAGAAACACACACACACAATACAGTGGAGGAATGAAGCGACTGAAAGATCATAAGCCGCTTAACACAACAGATCAGTAAACTGGATGAAAATTGACTATCACTACGGATGTGTCTACATACATTATACCTTTTTTTTGATCGCAGGCAGATTGAATTATCCAAAATAAAGTGTGGTTCACGATTGGTTTACGATTAACCAGATTATTGACCCATATGAGGTGAACAGAATAAAGTCCAATCACAAGTAGGCCTATTGAATCATTGGATGAATTTGTTTTGGTGCAGTGGGCCACCCACCCTTGCAGCCTTTCCATTCTGTGGTTACTAGCTCCTAGTATGAGCATGTGAGGTGGGATGGATCCAACACAATTTATATACTACATGTGTTTCTTGGGCTACACTGGCAGGCATCATCCAAACTAACGTGGCCCCTTTAGGAATGATTGAAAATATTCAAATGAAATACACAATCACATGTGAAAGAGATTGGGGGGCTGGGGGAGAGGGCATCAAAGTCAACCAGCAATTTGGTTTAAAAGAAAGGGCATCCTCTTCAAATACCTAAAATCATCTCAGTCAGTGGGAAAAAGAATAGGCGTTAGAATTGTGGGATGCTCCCTAAAAGAATCATACTTAGGTCAAATATTTTCTCCCAGTCCCAGGTCCAAGTCCAGTTCTTATGTGTCTCATTATGTCTGCAGATGGGGCCAGGGAAGAGCAGAGGCTGACCTCAGTTCAGTTATTATGGGTAGAAGGTAATGGAGTTCATCGGAGTTCCAATCACAAAGTTCAGTTTAGCGAGCAGCGAGGTATGACATCATTACCCTGGAGAATAGCAGGATGGGAATATGACAGTGCAAGAGTCTGATTGAGGCCAAGTGTGCAAACACACACATACACACACACAGACAGGCACACACAGATGCAGTGAAAGACATAGACACACACACAGCCAAAACGGCATAAGCCCAACACACCATCTGGTGCTTCTGTGTTTGAGTTCCAAATCCCAGTTATCAACAAAACACACATTAGACCCCTAACTACCCCCTGGACGCACACAACCCCTAGACACGCACAAGTCACTCACACATCACACAAAATCACATCTTCTCCCTCTCTCATCTCCATCCATCTCCCTCACACAGACAACAAATGCTTCCTGTCTAACACTACACACATTCACAATTACCTAAGGATAATTCCTGCCATGATTAAACAATATTTAACCTTTCCATTGGGATTATGTGACTGGGAAGCCATAAAGGTGTTTATGTCTGGGTTTTTATCAGTGATTGAACAAAATCCAAAGTCCTACTGTTCAAACTTTAGGCTGACGCTAAGCATTGGGAGGGCAAGTTGATTGGGTTAGCCTTGTCCGACTGTCAACACATGTATGTGCGCGGCCCAAAATCTGTCCGTCTCCACGGCTAGTACTCAAATACACCTGTACGAGCATCTGTCGGCCAGTCGCACCTGCGCACCGATAAGACGTCAACCAGTCCCGATGTGTTTGCACACCGGCGCCGGTTGACTGCGCTTCCTCATTGCACAACAACTTCACAATTTATTCTGATCTGCAGTTGGAGGCGAGGTGAATTTATATCGAGATAAAAGGGAAAGAATCAGACACGACCTGAAACTCAATCACAGAAAGGTGTCTGCATAAATTACACGCCTTACAGAAAAAGACAGAGAGAGAGAGAGAGAGAGAGAGAGAGAGAGAGAGAGAGAGAGAGAGAGAGAGAGAGAGAGAGAGAGAGAGAGAGAGAGAGAGAGAGAGAGACAGAGACAGAGACAGAGACAGAGACAGAGACAGAGACAGACAGACAGAGAGAGAGAGAGAGAGAGAGAGACAGACAGACAGACAGACAGACAGACAGACAGACAGACAGACAGAGAGAGAGAGACAGACAGATAGAGAGAGAGACAGACAGAGACAGCTCTGATATATGACTCGACCCTTGAGAATGACGCTTACACCAAGACATCAAACACATCAAACATGTAATCATCAATGCGGCTAATAAATAAACCTGTCGATGCGAGAAGCTCATATCGCGCAGCAGCAACTGAGAATACAACATTTTTTGGCGTGTCAGTCATGATGACTCCCATACAAACTGCAGAAGGAAAAACCACAGAGCCATTCTGTAGGCTACCTTTTCCCCCACGAAAGACAGGAGTTCATTCAAGTGTTGTAATAAAGATCAGTGTGCATGCAGGATACAGCTTCTGTTACGGCCAAATCATTGCCACAAAATGTTGCCACAAAATGAAACATCGACTAATTGTCCTGGGGGACAAATAGGATGGTTGTGTTTAAGAGACCCTTTTCTGAAAGTTCGTGACAGGTTGATAAACAATATAAGGAGGATAGGCTACATTAAGAACCTATATCCCAAATGAATCTTTAATCAAATAATAGGCAAACAAATATAGGCTAATATGTAATCTCAAATAATTAAATAAAATCCAACAAAAATGACATAAAAAAGCATCCAAGATGAAAACTTTATACTATAATGACCCATTTCACCTTATAAAACCAAACCATACGCTGAATATCACGAGCAGCAATTAGAGAGATATTCACAGTCACCAATAGTGTGTTGGCTACAGTGACAATAATAGTTATGCCCATTGGCTTTGAGTTCTAATATTTTACCTGAAAGGAATACGGCCAATAACATTCCGAGTAGAAACATCTCTGTCAACAACTCCATCATGAGGTGTAAAAGGCACCGGGACATGGGATGGTGAGGATGGTGATTTTGACTTGGCGCACTTGGCCAGTCTCCGCGCAGTGCGCCCGCTGAAACCGACCAGCCCTCCGCTCTCCGTTACATCCACCGGGAGACGAGTCACGATCTATCACGAGCCAAATAGGTGATGGTAAAAAGTCTGCTGTCTTAAAAAAAATCCCCATATAAGTCACAGTCAAACGCGCAGTGGACTGCTCGTGCCCTTTGTGTTGTTTCGCAACTGACCGCTCAAACTAGTTACATTTTAGCTAGTAGGCAAGGCTACCCTTCGGAAGTAAATCGAAGATCATCACGCCATTATCTCCAGGCTCTCTGGGTAGTGACAAGTTCGTTTACATGCTGCGACTGTGAGAATAACGGACAAACAACCGCTTAAAGCCTGTATAAACGCGGTCGTCCTTTCGCCGCGCAAGAGGGGGTTAAATGACAGTTTGAGCGCAGCATCGGTTTCACTGACTGAAGTGAGAACTGATGATAGGCTGTGAGGTGCGAGGACGCGACGACAGGGACACATTAGGGTGCCGTGCACACTCCCTCGCATATTCCCCCCTGGGAAAATATTCCATTAGAGATTTCAAGGTAACCATACCCAAGACGGAACTTTGGACATCTATTCAAAATGTTTTGGGACCATGTCTCGCTAATTAGGCTAATCAAACACTGACTGATCGTATAGTCTAGACTTCATTTACAGCCTTTATAGACTTTGAGCACCTCGGTCCCCGTCTTCCTTCTTGGCAGTGACACTAGAGGCTGTAGCCTAGTTATCTCCGGATTAGCATGCCCGTTTAAAAAGAAGAAGAACAGCAGAATCCAGTTATTCCATTCAAACTTTTTATTTTACAGGACAACATATAATGGAAAGACATAGCCTAGCCTACAGTCTAATTACGTGGCTACGAATTGACCATTTCATAATTTCTTACTTTTATGTTTTTCTGCCTGTTTTTCAAAAGGGATATGTCTCCTCCTTTAATCATGTCAGTCTTTGATCCATTTTTCCAGATGAAATGGATGGAGTTGTGTGAAATCGGCTATTGCCAAGACAGTACTTGCAATATATATACATTCACTTTCAGATCTCATATTATTCTTATTTTTAAATCAAGATGAATAGACAAGGCTACGTTTCCAAGTTTCCAATTTCTCTCCACTGTTTTACTCTCCACAATTTTTTTTTCTTTCTCCCATGCATCCCTCTAACGTTAACATAATGTACAGCCAGTTCTATCTTTTTGAATTAGTTAGGGGGACCAGATCAAACAACATATTGATCAGAAAAAGGAAACGTGCTGTTAGAGGAGGGTAGAGATGATTAAGTGTGAGCTGAGGTGGATGTTTAAATGGGAAGGGGGGGGGGGGGCTGTCAAAAGTTTATGACAGGCCAACCATAAACAATCACTGGGGCGTCTATGGAAAGGAAGATCCGGCGTATTTGAATTATTCACACTTCTTACTAATTGGCAAACTCACCGGCCTGGGAGAAGTCTGAGTTTATGAGCACAAAATCTGCATATGCTAATTTGGAGCCTGTCTAGTTGTCTTGCTGATCGATTTAAGACGATGGGAAACATAATGACTGGAGTAGGAAGCACAGTTGGTGTTTCTTGTTATTGGGTGTTTGGTACACAGCACCATCCATCTCCAATCATCACTAATCAGAATATTCAACCTTCAAGAGGGGAGACACATGAGTATGGTCATGACTATTTATGCAGTTGTCGGCATATATCGTTTTTAACCATCGCCTACCCATTAGGACTGTTTATGCTTCATGTTGATATTCAGTTTTTTTCAGTCTTGATTACAAATTGCCTACAGCAATCAGAAAGGTCATTTCAATGATGACACCCATACTCTCTCTTTCTCTCTCCTGTATCCTACACACACACACACACACACATACACACGTGCACTAACAGCATGGCCCCATCAAACAAATTACACGGCTCTCTGTTCCCCCAGAGGTCGTATAACCCCACGGCCTGCTGGGTAATCAGTGTTCAGCTAATAAGGCGAGAGCTCACCCTTTTCTCGAACCTTTTGGACAGCACTGTGGCATTACAATGGACAGACCACGGCCCTTCTGGATGACCATCTGGCCTCCAAGCCTCATCTTTCCCCCACCTCTGTCTGCAACTTTGCTCTCATTTCATCTTCACCTCTTTTCTGCCCAGTTTCAGCCACAATCTCTACCTTTCTTCTTTGGTCTCTTCTTTCGCACATCCATATGGATGTTATTTTCCTTTATTCCGTTTACTCACAATTTGTTTATTCACTAAAAGACAGTCCCAGTGACCCTCACAGCAAACCGTGTATTTCATCACTAGCCAGATGAAAAGGAGTAGTGAAAGATGAAGGGATAGGGTGTGAGAGATAGAGAAAAAGCAGAGGAACGAGGGTGAATCTCCATACAAGCATGTAATACCAGATATTGTTACGAAATTTCGCAAACAATTTCACACGCAATTTCTCTCTCTCTCTTTCCATCCATTGATCTCTCTCTCTTTCTCTCTCTCCCTCGCGTTTGCTTTATATGCTTGTTAGTTCCACTTCAAATGGCAAATGACAAACAATCTAAGCCAGTGATGCGGTAGCTTACCAGTTCAAGGCATCAGAAAAACAAACAATATATTCTTTGAAACTTGCGCTAGACTGTCTATAAAAACATGAGAGCGTTACATACACACATACACATCTCAAATAATCATAAGCAAACAATGATGTCCATCTTTCTGTAATAAATATTTATGACATGAAATATTAGACACTTGCTCCTCGTCAGTCTTGCATATAAAAAATACACTGATGCAATATGTGTTCCATGAATCAACTTATATTGACTTTTAAAGAGTCAGCTTTCAGGGACACTGCAAAGCTTTGACACTCACACACACACCTCCCTCTATCAAACATCTGCTGGTGTGCTGTGGATCGCTGTTGGCACAGTGAATGGTCCTGCGTAGCCCCTGGTGAGTGAGTCTTCCGTGTGCGCTACTGGGAACATCGCAAGGCCAGAGAGGGGCAGGGTCCGGGGTCGGGTCTATGGGGGAGGGAGAGAGAAGGTGAGGAAGGAGGCAGGGTAAATATTTCCCTTTGAGGTAGAGCCTCCAGAGCTAATATTGACCTGCACACCCGACTACACGCGCAGGTACAAATTAGCTACAGTACCGAGGGACGCACAATGGAGCAATGACACGCGTTATCACCTGGCTGAATTGGACCGTCTGCTGCAGGGCCAACAAGTACAGAGTTCACTCCTACTGGGAGGGAGTGAGAGAAAGAGAAGGGACTGAAGAGGTACTCTCATTGCGAACAGTGGTCCAGCCTTTTACAGGCGACCCATAAAATGTGCAAATTTCATTAGCAAAACAACGGGAATCATTTCCCACCAAGCAACCATACTGTGGATTTCTCTTATAATACTCAAAATCCAATCTAATGTTTCTGCCTTTACAGTTAAAATAAAATACAGGACTGCAGTCTAGTGAGGCAGGGAAGGAAGTGTTCACCACGGCTTCTTCACATGAGGCAGACATCAAGGTCCTGTCATTAGCCAGCCTATACTGTAGGCCTATATGAGCACAGCTGTGCAACTGGAGTCAGATGATTAAAGTGGATTTCAAAGTCTTTTAAGACTAGTGGAGGGCTGTAGGACGGGGAGATGACGAGTGATGAGGAGTGACAGCGAACAGATTGCTGCTGCTCCGGGCTAGCCCTCAGGTGAGAGAGAGAGAGGCACGGTCCCCCAATGTTGAGGTGGGGAAGGCGGGGACACAGCTGTGTGTGTGTGTATGTATGTGAGAGAGAGTTTAAGTGTGTATGTCTGTTTATTTGGATGTTTGTTGTGTGTCGATGTGTGTGTGGGAAGGTTTATGTGTATGTGTGTGTGTGTGTCAGTCAGGGCCCTACGGCTCAGGATGTGCTGTCGCAAAGCAGCTGACACTTCTAAGCAACAGAATGACAGCACTTCAGAGACTCATTTGACTCTGGCAAGTACGGGAGACATTCTAGAAACTTCCTCTGAGTGGAAAACTTCATCTTCAGTTTGACCTAAAGACTGTAGAAACTAGGCTATATGCATCTCATTAAATTAAATGTTGATATATGTCATAGTTTACATAGACATGGTTCAATGTCAATATGTTTCAGAAATAACTTTTCTTTTTGAGCATATGTTTGGAAGTTTCTAAAATGCTTCAATACTCGAACTCCAGAACTTCCCAATTCCAGTTGTAAGTCTGGGACCAACAAAGTTAACATACATTTCTCATGTTTAACAGTAAACAATAAAGAGAAACATTCAGAATTCAAGCCCCCCCTTCCCACCCGTCTGTCTTGTACTCACCTCACCACCAAGGACACACACCAGAATATATTAGGTATGTTAGGTACACACTTATTTGCAAGCTGAAGGATATACTAACGATTCTTCAAGATGTTGGTTAAGTGTGTGTGTGTGTGTGTGTGTGTGCGTGTGTGTGTGTGCGTGCACATGTGTGTGTGACCATACAATATAAAGTGTTGATGTGCAGTAGTAACAATCACTCAACAAAGTATTCAATGGAAAGGTCACACTCTCACACAAGCACACAAGCACACAAGAAAGGGTGAGAATGGAGACCCATTCTAGACACACACACACACACACACACACACACATAAACACATACAGATCCACACTCTGGCTTACTACAACACACACGCTTTCAATCTCTTCTAAATCCACCTCAGGATGGACTCCAGGGAGCACGGTCAATAAAAATGTTCGAGACCTTGATGCAAATCTGATTGTCATGAAACAGGGCCGTTATCTGGCCAGGTCTAGATACACTAATTCATTTTGCTTCCCAGATACTTGAGGTAAAGCACTCTGTTGGGAACCGTCAGATAGGAAGAAACTGTGTTCCTCCCTTTCTTTATCTCTCCTGTCTCCCAAACCTCTTGGTCTCATCTATTCCCCCCGGATCTCTCTCTCTCTCATTTTCTTTTTACCTTAAAAGACTTTACGCAGAGCACCCAGTACCAAAACAGCACCCAGTCATAACCACAGTCAGTGTATGTCTATCTTCTAACACCCAGAGATCACAAATAAGATAGCACTTTATTAATCACCAGGCAATGAAATGACAATTTTAGGCAGTGAGGCATCAATGAGTGTTGACTCCTTGTTTCCTATCTCCTTCTCTTTCTACTTTCACCTTCTATCAAATGAACTAATTATAAACTGTTTGTGATCCTAACACAGAGGCACACACACAAGGGTGGTCTTGTATAAAACATTTGAGACATGGGCCAAACGGATTTTTACTGGATGAAAAATGGATGCGTAACAGAGCGCACCCTTGAAGTGCAGATGTGATGGGGAGGAGAAAGCTGCGGGAGACTGTCTTTCATAACCACCAGACTCAGAGACAAGAGACCCTAATCCTGTCGGTACCTAGCCTCCAACAGAGTACATCTCACGAAGCGCCGTGACCTTAAACCCAACCCTTGTCTAAATCTTATGAACCATTACATAATAGACACTGCGCTACCTCCAAAACACGCATACACTTTGCGCACGCATGAGGGTGAGAGGTGGTCTGCTGTGCGTGGAGATTAGGTCAGTTATTTAATAGATAAGATAGGGTAAATGAGAAAATACATACAGCATACGTGGTGGAATACTGACATCTTGCGGATATGTTGTTAAGCTTCTGACATCCAGAGTGGGACCACACTTAGTTAGGTGGATTTGTCGAAGTGATTGCCTCCAAAATACAATGGAAAAAGATATGTCACCAGTGTTTTGATACAACAGTGCAAAAATGGAAGTGGTGTTCTTCACAAACCATCAATCAATCAAAACTTTTTTTACAAACAACAAAGCCAAACGTGTTCATAGGCCTACGCCCCTATCCAATGACCTCTCGCTGCAATGTCACGGGGTACCATCATTGTGCCGTTCATCAATCTACGAACAATATTCGAGAAACTTGTGATGGATCGCACTGAAAAGAACCAGGTATAGCCTATTAAGATAGTTTAGTATTCATGCATTGTTTGATAATATCTTGGGCTAGAATTTATTTACTTGACTTCACGTGTAGCAAGTTGCAACTTTTCCAAAGTTTCACTTAAACGGTTAACGTGGCATGCGCCTTAAAAATCTCGTTTGTAAACGAAAAGCTAAGATGACTTCATCCAACATGTTATCTTTGTGAACTTAAAGGGAAATGTTTGTTGGACGACTATAGTCAGCCATTGTTCTGAAATAAGGCCTACTCGAGGGCTCACGCAGTTAATTTTATTGGCACGTTGTCAGCAAAGTATCAGTACGGTTTCACGTTCCTAATTGAAACTCACGGCCAAAAGTGAGTGACTTAAGACGTTAAACAGACATACAAATGTCCACACACGGATGTTACCTAATGCTTTGTCACAACTAGGCCAACATGAAGTTTGACCTAAACACCTCTTTCCCAGGTGCTTATCCCAGAACGACTTAAGTCTCTGGAGATATGGCTGCAACAGACTCATATGAAATTGATCCAGGTGAACGGACAGCGGAGATATGGAGGACCCCCTGATGGTTGGTGTTGTTATGAATTTGAAACGATTCTACCAAGTAATGTTTTGGCCTGGTGAGGCCAGCGTTTGATTGTTGAATAATTTCCTTATGGCAGCAAAACGCTTTAGTTAAGTGGCTATCCTTCTGATTACTAATGAAAGCCACACCTGTGTGGGTGATGTTGATGCTTAGCAGGTGTAAGCAATGTGGTAACTTCCCTTCTAATTGGCTGTTTGGAAACTGCCACACTAGATAATTAGGCCTATATAATGCAGTCCCTGCCCTTGGAATTGTCTTGTATCACAAGCTTCCAATTGTTCTCTACCTGTTGCTTACACCAATTTCCGTTGAACTAATAATAAACTACAAGAGTTTGCATTTATTTGGACAATGTTCCAGCCAGTCCATCTGTTTTCATTTAAAAGCTCTAACTTAATCTAGATAGGCAGGTAAACACATGTTCAAGGCAGACATACACCTGTCCTAAGTGATCTGTTAACATGTCTCCCCCTGGTGGCTACAGTGTGGCACGGCGACCCCCCTGGGTCCGGATGCGAGATTTTTATCAGTCAGATTCCCAGGGATGTCTATGAAGACCGCCTGATCCCACTGTTCAGCGCTGTGGGCCCGCTCTGGGAGTTCCGCCTCATGATGAACTTCAGCGGGCAGAACCGCGGCTTCGCCTACGCCAAGTACGGCAGCCCGGCCCTGGCGGCTGCAGCCATCCGCTCGCTGCACGGCCATGCCCTGGAACCGGGAGTGCGTCTGAGCGTACGGCGCAGCACAGAGAAACGGCAGCTGCTGCTGGGGGAGCTGCCCACCAACACCAGCAGAGAGCTGCTGCTGCAGGTCAGGGACTGTGTGTGGGTGTGTGGGTGTGTGTTGGGTGTGTGGGTGTGTGGGTGTGTGTTGGGTGGGTGGGTGGTTGGGTGTGTGTGTGTGTGTTGGGTGTGTGGGTGTGTGTTGGGTGTGTGGGTGTGTGGGTGGTTGTGTGTGTGTGTGTTGGGTGGATCCAAAAACCAAATGTGCAAAATCAAAAGTTTTCAAAAGTGTGTTCCACTGCAGGCATTGAGGGACTTTACTGAGGGTGTCAAGTGTGTGACCCTGAAGTCGTCGCTCGGGGAGGAGGGCGTGTCTGCTGATGTGGTCTACTCCTCTCATCATTTAGCTTCCATGGCCAAAAAGGTGCTGGTGGAAGGTAGGCTCACTTAGTAGGAACTAAATTCTTTATTTTGGGGGGGGCAACAATACCTACTACCTGCAATTTATACAACTAAGTAACAGAAATGCACTTAAATCAATGACTAGGATATTTGACAACTATACTACATTGCTTAGAAATGCATTGAGGCCTTTTTTGCATGCACTTTTGTTGTGTAAAAGTTATGCTCATTATCTTTTTTGGATTTAATGTCCCCCTATTCTGTATCTACCCAGCCTTTAAGAAGCGTTTTGGCTTTTCCATCTCTGTCAAGTGGCTGACCTCAACCAAGTCTAAGCCCAAGACCCCCCCGAGGGTTCCCAAGACCCCTCCATCACCTTTCAAACTACCCCACCGCACCTTCAACAACAGCCCCCATCTTCCGCTGTTGCCCCCACGGCTCATCCGGCCCCCGTTGCCCCCGGGGTTCTCCCGGGCCGTGGGCAGCCCCGCCCACCTGGCACCTCCGCCAACCCCCCCCTCCCTCCTCCCCCGGCAGGAGCAGGGCAGAGTGGATGCCGTGAGGCTGCTCCAGCAGCTGTGCATGGCGTCCGGGGGCCGGCCTCCCTTGTTCGAGCTGCTCTACCAGAACACGGCTCCCGACGGCTTCCTGCGCTTCAGCTACCGGGTGTGTGTGCCGGGGCTGGGTGTCCCTTTCACGGGGATGGTGCAGACGCTGCCCGGGCCCAGCGCCACGGCCATGCAGGAGGAGGCTCAGCGGGCTGCTGCTGAGCAGGTCATCAGGGCCCTCCGCAGGGTCTAATGTCATCCCCCTCACTCATCATTCACCCCCTTCACTGGCAGCAAGGCCAGCTGCTACTGTTTTTATGTTAAATAATGTTTTAATTATGGTCTTAATTTGTATGTTGGGTTTCTTTTCCTTTTTTTGTATGATGTGACTTTGTAACCACCGTTTTGAATTTGCATGTTTTTCCTGCACTTGGGTTTACTGGTTTCTCCTTTTAATTAAAAAAAAGATTTACGATGAAAGTCCTTGTTTATGTGTTGATGTTTTCCTTATGTAAACTCTCAACCCGGCAGACACTGAGGAGGTTGAGTAGCCTGTGATGTGATTATTTCTAGCAAGTGGTGTTAGTGACATCACACCCATTCACCAATCTTTAGTTAAACGTATTTTACCAACTACCCCACCTTTAACTGAGTGAGAAAGGAATACAAACAGAATCCAGTCATTAAGCAGACACTGGCTGGTTAGATATTGAATTAACCTGTATTTTGGGCATTGACAGAACAGGCATGTTTATTACAGACGCAAGTCTTAAAGTGAAGAGATCAGACCTAGAGTTGAAGTAAATTTCAAGGTATTCTGATAAACATTAATGGGCAATATAGTTAGTCCCTCAAACCAGGTCCAACAGGATTATAGTTCTTTTCTCCTTTGTACTAAATATTCATTTGAACGCAGGCCAGTCATTGTACTAGGACCGTGGTTGAGGGAACTCAAGTGCAGAAAACGAAGCCTTCATTCTGATTAAGTAGCTCTGTGTTTTTGGATCCATCTGGTGAGGCAGAGTCGAGTTGTGGGGGAAACGTCAGGCTAAACTAGAGAAGTCCTCTTCTTGATCTCCTCCACTAGCTCTGCTCTTGGCACGTCAACCTGTGATACAAACCAGACCCAAGAAGACAGTGTTCAAACTGCAAGGATACAGCACTCAATTCGATCAAGCAACAGTGTGTGTGTGTGTGTGACCTCATCTCGGCTGGCGACAGTGCGGAGCTTCACCACCCCGTCCTTGAGCTCCTGCTCTCCCAGGATGGCCACTAGGGGGATCCCCGAGTCCTCGCAGTGCTGCAGCTGGCTCAGCAGCTTGGGATTCTTCTTGTACATCACCTCTGCCTGAACACACACACGCACACACAGTCAGAGGCTTATGATACTTCATTCAGATAATCCAGTTTTGTTGCCCTCTTTCATTCTCACACATTCACACCTTGATGCCAGCGTTCCAGAGCTCGGCAGTGAGTTTGAGCCTCTCCTCCAGAAGGTTCTTCTGTGCAGAAACCACCATGACCTGGGACTCGGTGGTCCTCACCTTCTCAGCTGATGCCTGTGGAGATGCGGGGCGTTGATGATGTGCTCAATCAGAGTCTGGGCTAACGATCGGTATGGCCGCTAAAAACACTAAGCTTTGGAGAACTGCCACTCACAGCACAACCACTGAAACACTTTGGAACACACTGAATAACCTGAAAGATGTGAATGACCCCCACATACCTACATACATTACACAAAGAAACAAGGCAAAATGAACCCAAAGTAAAAAACAAAAATACTGGCCTACAGTTAACAAACCCTTACGTCCTCGAAATCAGCTACCTCCATGCTTCCCCATACCTCTGCCTTCTGCTCCAAGATGGAGAAGACCCTCTCGATGCCAATGCTCACACCCACACATGGCACCTTCCTTCCCTTAGGGTCGAACATGCCCACCAGGCCGTCGTAGCGCCCGCCGCCCGCTACGCTGCCCACGCTCACAGACCCCTCGTCACCGCCGGCACCGTTCTGCTCTGCGGCCGCGGGCGGCGGTATGGGTCCAGTCTGGGTCAGGATGGCCTCGTAGATGACGCCTGTGTAGTAGTCCAGCCCCCGCGCCAGGCTGAGGTCAAACACCACCTGGGAGGACGAGAGAGAGACCGAGAGAGAGACCGGGAGAGAGCGGCTTAAAAAGGGGAAAGGAGAGGAGATCCTGAAAGGCATTTGAAGGAGGGGGAGGGAGGCACCAAAAGGTTGGAGGTAGAGTGGATAATAAATGTTGGCGGCACGGTGAGAGGGTTGACCTGTCATTTCCCACCGCTGACCCCCTTACCTTGTCTGTGACCTGGAAGAGCTGCAAGAAGCTGAAGAGCTGCTTCATGTCTGTCAGGCCGGCGACTGCCTGCTTGCTCTGAGACATCTTGGGGTCTTGCAGCAGACGCTCTGCCAGATCCTGCCCCCCTGTGACACAAGCACCAATCACACTGGGTCAAAGGTTGGGTGGAACTTACATAAGAATTAAGGGCTGATTGAGCTCCGATTGAATGGCGTCACAGTTGGAACTTATGGTTCCAGTCAATTGGTTTCATTTCTAAATCAAGAGCTCACCAAGTGTTTTACAAGAGTATCTGCACGATCACACTTCCTGCCTCACCCTGCATGCTGACATACTCCCCGATCTGGTCGGCGGCCTCCTCAGACAGGCCTTTCTCCTTCACCATCTCACAGCGCACATCCTCCCATGACATCTGAGACAGAGGAAGGGAGCAGGACAGCGAAAGAGACAGAGAGATGAGAGTTTGATTTTGTTTACCTTTCAAACTAAAATCCCATAGATGGCGACATTGGCCTGCCATCTCCCGGTGTGCTCAATTGCAGTTGTGTGTACGTGTGTCTGTGTTACCTTGTCCAGTTTATCCACCGTGGAGCAGATGGTGCGGAACTTGTCGTCGGGGACGCCGCACACGGCAAACATTCCATCAAGGATCCGTCTGTCGTTGACCTGTGGAGAGGGTGAAGGAGTGAGGTGGGAGGAAATGGTGTGTGTGTGTGTGTGTGGAAGGGGTGTGGGGGTGTAGGGGAAATTCTCACCTTGATGCGGAAGTCTCCTAGGTCCAACTCACTCAGAATCTCGTGGACAATCTTCAGACACTCGGCATCAGGGATCATGGGATCGTACTGCCCTGCAATATCGAAATCCTGGAGGGACATACACAGACAGCAAAACCTGTATGAATTTGCTTTAACAGCACTAACGTAATATGGCATACATGTGGTGACAACATACAGTATACAAGTGTTGTCCGATGGGCAAATCGGACAGAGCTTTTGTCATCCGTCACTTACACACTGGTAGAACTCTCTGTAGCGGCCGCGGGTCATGGCGGGGTTGTCACGACGATAGACCTTGGCGATGTGGTAGCGCTTGATGTTGGTGATCTTGTTCATGGCCAGGTAACGTGCAAAGGGCACCTGACAGGGGTGGGGTTAAGGGCAGATAATAGTTGACTTTCCATCTTCAACAGCGACAATCAAGAAAACAATCTTGTTCTTCAGGAGGTGCCCCAGCATAACTTACAGCGCCCCTATTACAGTCTGAGCCACTGCCAGTAGTTTTCTACTGGTCTAGTCAATTGCTACCAACATCGAACTAAAGAGTACTAAGGCAGTGAGCCAGATGTTAATCTTAGGTCTCCAAGGATACAGTGAGGTCATATCGGAGGGACAGCAGCTCGCCACCTTGGTCCTTGAGGTCGTAGATGAGCTTAGAGTCCTCCCCATACTTCCCGGTCAGTGTTTCCTACACACACAGCAACACAGAACGGCTTGAGACCATACGAACGTCATACTTCATGCAATAGCAAGCTGACTTGTCTGTTTTCAGA
This sequence comes from Hypomesus transpacificus, assembly GCF_021917145.1. Classification (NCBI taxonomy): domain Eukaryota; kingdom Metazoa; phylum Chordata; class Actinopteri; order Osmeriformes; family Osmeridae; genus Hypomesus; species Hypomesus transpacificus. Next base: position 6,274,576 of record NC_061060.1, read on the forward strand.
TTTAGTTTGTGTGTAAGAGAGAGAGAAGGTTCACACGCACCTTCAGTTCAAACACAGGTGTGTCAATGGTTTCTGCTCCGTGGCGTTTGAAGCAGTTAACGATGGTGCTGAAAACTTTCTCTCTGATGGCCATCTGTTTGGGATTGTAGTCCTGGTGCCCTATAGGGAGAAAGGAAAAGAAAAAATGAGCCGTAGACATTTGGAAATAGTCCTATTTTTCTCTAGACAAAAATGTGACCATTTTGCATTTACCTTGGCAGTCTTGAGCACAAATTGGTGTTTGCCATCATCTCCTCCAAGCTGAGCCTTCAGCTGCAACAATTTGGCTACTTCCTCATCAATCTGCATCAAGCACACACACAAACACTCTCAGACACCATGTACTATAACAGGCTTTGAGAAATATGAGAAATCCAAAGCCATCCTTTCTTCAGGTCAGTTCAGGTCATGCTCCACCACCCCCCAGCTGAGGCCTACCTGAGACACAGTCATCCCAGACACGGTGCATAGAGAACGGGTACATAGTGAAGTCCGGTGGCGCGCCAGTCCCACACACACACGCAGGGAGAACATACCCCAAATGTTCATCCCAGAAACAGTGTTCGACAAAAAGCGGGTTTGTTCAGGAGTGCAGCATCATAGCAGAGGCATATTCCAATAGCATTGTTTCACCCCGCCAAGACGTCCAATCACAACAGTTTATGAGTGCCAAACAGGAAGACGTTTCCCACCCAAAACAGATATTGTCCAGATATATCCATAGATTAGTAATCCCGGGTAGTGGCGTTAGAGGTAGAGGGTGTTGAGGTAGATGATGATGAAGGTAGAGCCAGGCCGATGTTGTTGTCGTCAGGCAGGAAGAACAGGAGAAAATTGGTGAGCGACCCTAGCACTAGGGACGTGCAGTACATGACGCATCACAGCATGGAGGATAAAACATGAAAAGCAGGGGTCAAACTAACCAGCCAATCAGAGAACTCAGAAGACTGACTCAGACAGAAGGGGAGGCATGCTGACCCCAGCAGCCACACCTGGAAACCATCTGGCTTGTTGTTGATATGAATCCTTCCTTCTTAGTTTTATGTATGATCACAGAACTGACATGACTGGATAGGTGACATCTGTGAGGTTAATCACTTGCTTGTATCCCATCTATCTTACCTGACGTTTAATAGAAATCTAAATGGGCAATGTTGTAAGATAAGATGTGCAGGCACCTAGTACAGGACTATAAAGCTGTCTAGCAAGGGCAACCTGACAGGTGTCACCTGGGTCCAGTCCTCTGGCATAACCCCAAACACATCAGCAACAACCAGAAAGAAGAGTTAACTACATTGACTGGCGCACTTGCCAGCACTAGTCAACGCAGTAATGATACCAAAAATGCTATATATTGCGTCAGCTGTTTACTTAGCATGTAGGCTACTGTACTGTTGACTTGCTCAATGCTGAAAGTAATAACTGACGTCTGGTCGTTTTTCACGTTATACGTCCACCAGTTAACGGTTTTAAACTGTAACATTTCTTATCTGGTCTACTCTAACGTTAGTTTTTAAGTTCCCCATCAACCATGACGTGTATGACCTAACAAGGCAGATACCAGCTAAGGCTAAGCTAATACTATTCCTAGCTAACGTGTAAAGCACCGCAAACATTCTTACTGGAGTGCTGGTACACGTTCCAGCATTGCCGTTAAACGCCAGCTAACTATTTAAAAATCAGCTGACGCAGGGCGAGAGTCTATTCAAATCGACGATCATTCATCCAACTCGACTGACATCTAGGCTGGCTACAGCTGCCTGCTTGCCGGTTGCGGCTACAGTACTGTTGCTACTGTTCTGCTAGCACTTGATGGCACATGTGTTCGTGCCAAGGAATCAAGCCAGGCAATGGGCATTTCGCCGTAGCAGAACAATGGAACACAAATGACGCAATGTGAATACTGACCTGATCTTTGCTAGCTTTTTCTGTCTTTAATTTACGGACGACCTCTCCTTGTGTTTTAATCGCTTCTTGAATCTGCGCTTTGTCGGCCATGGTGGGGATGTAGAGTTGGACGCACTGACTACTCTTCCTTCTCAAGCGGAAGCTAGTCTACTCTATGGTACTAGTCGCTTGCTACCGGTCAGGCTACCTCAGCTCACCATTGAGTGGCGCTGCAAATATAGTTAGAGCGGGCCACGACCAGAGCCATAGAGAGAAATTCTCTACGAAATTGTCTCTATGACTCTGGCCACGACGAACCACAATTCATTTTCTATGGTAGTTGACAAAAAATGGCTCATAGCCATGGCTTTGCTCCAACGAGCAACTATTATGTAAAAAGGAATATTATTTATAATTATTACGCTCAAGTCATGTAGGGGATGTAGCTCAGTGGTAGAGCGCATGCTTTGCATGTATGAGGCCCCGGGTTCAATCCCCGGCATCTCCATATCTTTTGAACATATCTGCACGTTTTGCTGGATTGGATTTGGTCACTGTCAGACAAAGCAAAAACTGTGACTTTAGATTTTAACATGTAACTGTCTACCTTAAGTTTTCCTCTATAGGGTACAGACAGATGAATTGTGGATAGTTTTAAATTGCCAAACAAGGATTATTTGAAGAAAAAAAACAGCAGGCATTTGATGTATCCAAGATGTTTAATTAATCAGCTTGTCTCCAGAAGCACAATGGGGGTCTGCAAGTGGTTGGGTTACTCTTGAAATATTTGAGTAAAAAACGATTTAGGCCTACAAATGGCAAGGGTCTTTTGACACACATAAACACACACACACAGGAGCATGACATGATGCTTGTCGATCACAGCAGATTTATTGTTTAAATGGCCTATAGCAACCACAGGCAACACAGCAACAACATTGCTAGTTCGATTGGGTGTGTGAACTCGTATTTCCAAAGTCTTCAGAAGTGCTGGGGCCCAGAGAAAGAGAGATAGAGAGTTGATGAGGTATGCTGTCATTCCAAACCATCCATGAACAAAAGACTCCATGCAGCGCTATGTTCCCCAAAAAGTGTCCCAGTTGCTAGGGACAACAACAAGTTGGGACCTACAATTGGGGCATTGGGACATTCCCAGAAACACAGCCCTATTCATATATCCAACAAACCCTCCCCCCCCCATTCCCCACCACAGGGGTCCAAAAATACAGACTTCGTTTCCCATCTCCCCCCTCCTACACCTCACCTTTGACCCCGTCCAACCACCAGCATTCATGTGGGTCTGACTTGTCGTCAAGGCGACATTGGAAACTATGTTCCCCACCTAGTCTGGCCCACAGCAAACTTTCTTTAGATTCAAGGCATTTTAACTAAGTCAATAGGAGTAATTGAACGGCAGTTAAGTTAATTCAGCAAATGAGGTTGTGTGTGTGCATATGGGTGTGTAATGAGTGGAGGTGGGGATGTTGTCATTAGGTGGTATTTCATCCCGTTGTGTCTCTACTGTGACAGGTTGTGAATTGAGTTTACATCAGTGGGATCCAGTTTCTCTAGAATAACACAGTGGTAGAGTCAGAGTGTGCTTTTTCAATCATACATTACCCTAGGAGGGAAGGAGGGAAGGAGAGCAAGAGAGTGACATTAAGCATCTGGAAATATACTCTAATGCTTCTCTGTCTGCATGTCCTCTCTCTCTCTTGTCACTCTCCCTGTTCTGTATCTTTCAGCTTTTCAGGCATGTGTTTGTGCCCTGCATTTCTCTCTCTCTCTCTCCTCTCTCTCTCTCTCTCTCTCTCTCTCCTCTCTCTCTCTCTCTCTCTCTCTCTCTCTCTCTCTCTCTCTCTCTCTCTCTCTCTCTCTCTCTCTCTCTCTCTCTCTCTCTCTCCTCTCTCTCTCTCTCTCTCTCTCTCTCTCTCTCTCTCTCTCTCTCCTCTCTCTCTCTCTCTCTCTCTCTCTCTATATATATATATATATCTGTATTTGACTATTCTATTTCATTGGATTGAGTACATCTGCTTCCAGAATGACTTTTGAAGGTCTACCTACTCCATAATCTGGCATCAGTCTGTGATTCTCACTCTGCAACATTTGGCATGATAGCATAAACAATGCTCTGACAGAATGAGAGAGAAGAGATGGCGAGATCAGTTAAAATCTTCATCTTTATTTTTGTAATCCTTTGGTTAAGAGGATTGCATCAAAACGATTCTAGCCAGGCCTCTCACTGTACACACACTAAACATACGGAGCACACACACACACCATCTTTGCTCTTCCACTCTCACTAATCCCACAGGGAAAGCCTTTAGTTACACATTAAAAGTCGATATCTATATACAAGTCCAACATTTTCTGAGGCTTAATGGTTGTTTTATCATTTTAAATGCAAGGATTAATTTCAATCATGTGTGTTTTCCTGTTAGATCTCTTTATGTATTTTTTTTTTTAATTTATTTATCTGAAATGGACAGCAGGACAGTATGTGATGTGTGTGTGTGCGGGTGTGTGTATGTGTGTATGTGTGCGGGTGTGTGTATGTGTGCGGGTGTGTGTGCCTGTAAGTAAGAGAAGCGGGAGATAAAGAAACTCCAAATCTTCTTAGGAAGTCGAGACATTCCATCTTTACCCTCCATGCACACATATATGTTATACAAGCTCACTCACACAGATTTGTTGTTGGGGGTTTACAGGGTAGACTATTGAAACATCGTGGGAGGGAGGGTGTGCAATGGGGGGAAATGAGGCGATAGTGAGGGAGGGAAGGGGGGGGGGGTTGGTGAGGGAGGTATGGGGAAGTGGGTGGGAGAAAAGAAGGGCACATCTGCTCATAGTGAGAGAAAGAGTGAGAGACAAGGGACACAGCGGAGGAGGCACCAGGCAGCAAGGAAGAGGAAGGTAAGCATTGATCTAAGGATGTTAGGATTGTGACAAAAATTATTGTGTAAATATTTAGGGTTAGTTGGATACTTATGCACCATTTGACTTTGCACTTTGTTACATTGCCATCATATTCTTTTGCATGCAAATTGTTATCAGTTTAAATGTTTGTCTGCTTGTTTGTCTGTGTGTGCACGTGGGTGTGTCTATGCATTGATGTTAGTGTTGTGTGCTCGGCAGCAGGTCTGTAAACCATATTGTGGCATTGTTAATTTGTCAGTGCTTAACCAGATGGCTTTTGAAGTGCGTGTACACCCCACTACAATTAAAGTATCAAGAACTCAATTAATTAACAGCTCTGAACGAAGCACCTACATTACTGCACTAGTACGTCTTCTATTCCCTCTTTCTCTCTCTCTCTCTCTCTCTCTCTCTCTCTCTACTAAATCCCTCGCTCCCACTCACTGTACCCCCCCATCACCTCACCATTCAATCTCAACCTCTCTTAACCAGTTCTCTTTTCCTTTCAATCTCATGATCCCTTTATTCTTATTTCTCATCTGCACAACAGACATCTTTCATTCTATGAGTCCCTTGAGGAATCGACTGAACCCTCTTCCACTTTAATCCCATTACTTTACAACTGTCCTTCTTCCAGCCCTCCCATTTTGCCCTCTTTCTTTAACTAAATGATGGCAGCTAATTTAATTAAAACTCCACATCCTCTTCAGTATTCCCCTCCCCCCATACACATGCCAACCACACACAGCCCAAACACTTTCCTTCTTTGAAATTAGATCAAGTGTCTTGTACTTGTACACAGACACCCAACACCCATCTCCTCCCTCCCTCCCTCCCTCCCTGGGATTTTATGGTAATCTCACTCCATCTCCTGATTGGATGGGTCTTGGACTCATCTGCCTGTTTTACATATCCATGCCTGCCTGGATTACTTTATTGACGTTTCTGTCATTATGACTTTTTATCTGAAATTGGAATTCAGAGTTTTATGGGCGACCTGATTGTACCTTGTTCTATAACTGGGAGTGGGAGATAAAGAATAATGTCCCTCAACCACATATGTATATTCCAGTGACGCTTGTGCAGAATGTTGTAATTTGTAAACCCCATATGTTGTGGATTAAATACCCCCCCCCCCCCCCCACACACACACACACACACACACACACACACACACACAAAGTTTTAGACAATCATGTTTGAACATGAAATGTATCGCTATGACAGCTTACAGGAAGGTTTTCATTGTCCATAGGCACGGGATATATATTATCCGAGGCCGTGGGTTGCTCGCTCCCCCGTGCAGAGCGTTTCACCAGCCACTTCTTCCCGGGAGGTTCCGTTCGTGTGGCTGCTGCACTATCCTTGATCAAACGACGACGATGGAGGACGGATGACCTTGCGAAGTTGCTGAACATTGGAAATTATTAATCTTCGCGGCAAGAAGACTGTAGAGAGGACGCTTTATTAAGAAAGTTTGATGTAACATGTGAACACAATGAAGACGGCGGTTTGGCGCGTGTTATTGATTTGTTTGTGCGGGCGCACACTAACGGTGGCCGTCGTTGGAGTCCCAAGCGCGGCCACCCCAACGGACACAACTTTACCTTCCTTCCCTGAGTCGGTGACACCAACGAAAGACGAGAGCTCTGAATTAGTGGTGAGGATATTGTTATACACTATCAAACAAGCTGGTGACTTTAAAATGTTTTTTAGAACAAATATTTTGTCCTTGTCCGGCATGTATACCCCTACATTTAGAGATAGATGTCCACACAAACAAATGCACATGAGATCTACATAATGTGTTTCATTATTTAATCATATTTTCTATCATGGTCATGATCAGCATTATAATTCTTTAGTCTGCAACTAATTGTTTCAAGACATGTAGTAGCCCTAAGTTATGCCTTTCAATACAGCTCTCTCCCTTCTCCCCAGGATTGGCTGATGCGATATGGCTACCTTCCGCCCCCTGACCCCTCCACTGGACAGCTACAGGCCTGGACAGCTGTCACTCATGCTGTGACAGCCATGCAGAAATTTGCAGGGCTGAAAGAGACTGGATTTGTAGGTGGGAAATTAGAGAAACTGTTCAGTCGTCAAAGCAACCCATTAGAGGTGCTATGAAATGACCCCATTTATATCTTCTTTCTCTCTTTCATTCTATCTCTCTTTCCCACACTTTATCTCTATCTTGCATAGATAAGGAGACACTGACTCTGATGCAAACACCACGCTGTTCTTTGCCTGACAATGAGGAGGAGACACCCGGACCCCAAGCCAATCAGCTACACCCGGGGTGGAGCTTGAGGAGGAAGCGGGCCATTGTTGCGTGGACACGCAAGAACATCAACTGGAGGTTTGTCACCGTCATTCACTTGTCATCCCTCTCATCCCCCTGTATTTGCTGTTTCACTTTCATTCCTAAAACTAAAATAAGTCTAGCTCTATCCTTTCCCTGCTTTTTAGATTTGTCCTGATGTTCATTGTGTACGTTCTGACCCAGGGCCTTTCTCATTCTACCAATAGGCTGGGCTCCTATCCTGTAACATCTTCTCTCTCCCGTGAGACGATTCGCTCCCTGGTGTTCTATGCCCTGAGGGTATGGGCAGAGCCAACACCTCTGGAGTTCCATGAAGTGCGTCTCTCTATTGGTCTCTCTGTTTTCCTGTCTAGCTTGTTTGTTCTCTCTCTCATGTAACTTCCTCTTTTCTTACCGGCAGGTGGCAGGTCCCGAGATGGCCGACTTACAAGTTGACTTCCTCCGCGGTTTCCACGGTGACGGCTACCCCTTTGACGGAGCCGGGGGTGCTGTTGGCCACGCCTTCTTCCCCTCAGACCCCACCCGAGCGGGTGGGGTCCACCTGGATGCAGAGGAGGAGTGGGCCTTCCGCCAGCCAGGTGAGTGACAGGTGCTGACTGTCACAAGCATTAAAACTTCCACACTGCCATTGACCCACTGGAGTCATCTTAAATATTCAAACCCTACCCATTAATGAGTCTGGTCCATCCCTCTGTCTCCACCCCTCTGTCCCTGTCTCCACCCCTCTGTCCCTGTCTCCACCCGTCTGTCTCCACCCATCTGTCCCTGTTTCCACCCGTCTGTCTCCACCCCTCTGTCCCTGTCTCCATCCCTCTGTCTCCACCCCTCTGTCCCTGTCTCCATCCCTCTGTCTCCACCCCTCTGTCCCTGTCTCCATCCCTCTGTCTCCACCCCTCTCGCCAGCCTCTGAGGGGACAGATCTGTTCACTGTTCTGGTGCATGAGTTTGGCCACGCCCTGGGCCTGTCCCACTCCTCCACGAGGCGCTCGGTGATGAGGCCCTACTACCAGGGTCCTGCAGGAGACCCGCTCCAATACCGCCTCGGCACCCACGACCAGGAACACATCACCAACCTCTACGGTCAGTCTGAAGGTCTCTTGGGGGGTTAGTCAAGTACGTATGGACATATTGTGTGGCTTATTGCGTATGTGTGTGTGTGTTTGTGTGTGTGTGTACAGGTAAGAGAAGTCAGCTGCTGGCCTCGGACGCCCCTCGCCTAGCCACTGAGGCTCAGCTGCGCCATCGAGGCCATGGACACAGACACAAACACAGGTACTACTGGTTACTCACTGACCTCATGGAACGTTTACGGAAGATGACTTTACCTGAATTTTATACTGGGTACATAGAGATGGGGGGATGGTTGAATTATAAATGGAGGAAATATTGCAAATATTAGGAAATATTGCCTCTCAGTTATTAAACATGTTCCCTGTCTTCAGTCTTATGGTAACCAATCTCTTGAGCGTTATGTGAAGAAATTAATAAATCTGTTTTGTGTCCTAGTCCCTCTGTAGACCGGTGCAACACCAGCTTTGATGCCGTGGCCAAGATCAGGGGAGAAACCTTTTTTTTTAAGGGTAGGAGAGGCTGCTGGGATTTTCCTCCCATTAAAGCTTTCAGTGTAGCTTCTGAAAGGGTTCATGATTGTTTCCCATGGGACATATCTCACAGCTGCAAGCATACCCCTTCTACCTCCACACACACATTCTCTCTTTCACTCTCAATTTCTTTCTATCGCTCTCTTACTTTCCATCTCAGGGTTGAGTATGTGGAGGGTCAGTGCTGGAGGGTTGGTGTCTGGCCGGGCAGCCTCAGTGCGGAGGCTGTGGGGGGGTCTACCTCCTGACATGCCACCCCTGAAGGCCGTGCTGGAGAGACACTCGGACCATGCCATAATCTTCATCAGTGGTACGTTCCTCTGGAACTGCATACACACACACACACACACACACACACACATCATTCTTTTCTGTTACCTCACCAGTAAATGACTTCGATATTTATCTTCTTTTGTTTAGTTGCGATGACCAGCTCGCACTGTCAATTGGTGGGTTGGCCGGTGGTTGGAACTATTGCAAACTGATGTTTGTGTTTTTAATTTTTCAGGCTCCCAATTCTGGCTGTTTAGGGACCTATTACTCCAGGAGGGCTACCCACAACCACTGTCTGAGCTCAGGGAGGTGTCAGAAGCTGGAACCAGGTCTGAGTCAGGGCCTGGGGGTTTGCCTAGTGCTGGAGCTGGTTCTGGGGCAGAAGAGAATGGAGGCGGGGAGCAAGGTCTTGTCTGGGACTCAGTGGAGGGACCAGTGTGGGCGGAGCCCAGGGAGGCAGGGTCAGGAGGTCAGGAAGAGGATAGTCAAACCTGGACAAAACTCATTAGAGACGGAGTGAATGGGATCAGCGAAGAGCAAGATGGTAAGAAGCTGTGTGTGTGTGCGTTACCATAACATAGGCATGTGTAATCTATGTATCTACAAACCTATGCACTGTATCTAAATCTGGTTTGAATATTACTTCTCCAGGCTCTATCATTCTCTTCAAAGGGCATTCTTACTGGAAGTTTCCCTACCCAGGCTCTGCCCTAGAGGAGGGGTATCCTCGATCCCTGGCTACCGATTGGCTGGACTGCCCAAACCCATCAGCTCCTGTCCTGGACGACCGTTCTCTCTCTTTCTCTCCGCCCACAGGACGGCAGGAGCTCCGGGAGAGATGGATGGAGGCAAGAGACCAAGGTCTGGACAGACACAGAGGCAGAGAGGGGAAGCAGCCCTGGCCATGCACTTGCATGAACCAAGCAGTAGAAGGCGACGTGACTCCCTTGATTCCTATTCTGGTTTTCACGTTAATCCCTCTGTTGTTTGAGTGACTTTGGACCACATCTTAGTTCAAATCACAGTGGTCCCTTCTCTGGTCTTCATGGACCCCTTAGCTCGATATCAGTGCTGAGGAATGGGAGTTGTCTGAGTCTTATTTGAGACTTCATTTGTTAATTGACTATGCCTCAACAAGACATTTGGAAAATTCTGACAAGTCATGGAACGGTCGGTCCTCAACAGCCCAGAATACCTGGTTGTACAGCCTGAGCTAACTAAGCAGGAACGCAATCTGGAACATTTACCTACAACTTTAGAATGAATGATGATGTATTGTCCCACAGTAAACTATGTAAAAAATGATATACAAAGATATGCTGTCTGTTTGGGAAAACTGTCAGCAAAACTTGTTAAACAACCTTTTCCACTCTCAATAATTGGCAACCTCTTTCAAGCTTTGTAATACAAACAATCTATAAACAATTGACCACCTTGACATTCAGTAGTATCCAACAGCAATGTTGACATTTCCTATGTATCTGAGTGGGAAGAAGTGTCAAAGACCGCAGGGACAGGACTGGCCAATGAACAAAAAAACTATTGGAACATTCCCAGAGCATAGGCTGTGTTAAAGTCCATTGATTCAGACAAACTCAAAATTGTCTAAATTGGGGAAGAACCACCCAATTATTGTAACTAACACTTACCATTCATAAAAAGACAAATATTTCAACCCCTTTTGAAAAGGCGTCTGCTTTCTGTGGTAGTTGCAGTGTTCTCTTTGCCATGAATGTCCCCCAATCCATTTCCATAATCCTTACAAATATCCACGTGCAAAGCAGCATTGGAGGATTTCAGTTTTACACCCACATTTACTCCAGAGGACCTTCCCAAGGTAAAGCTGTTGTTCCCAGATCTTTGTCCCCATTTTAAGCATGTTCTCATGTCATTACAGTTGTAGTTCTAGCTGCGCTCAACCTTTCTTTATATTTGGCCAGTTTTGAAATTGACTACATTTGGAGGAAGCTCTTAGTCACTCTTGCCTGTCAACAAGCACTATCATTCAAATATTGAATATGCTGGCAGTTAATGTTGAGGAAACATTGTATCTCTTTCATATTCCTGTGATGGAATATGTCTTAATGTTGTCACCAACATGACCTTTTCTAACAACACCTTTCAAGTCACATGTAAGTCAAACATTACCTAGCCTTAATTCCCTTTTATAAACACTCTGTGACAATTCCCTAGCTGGTGATACTAGATCACCCCACACATTCCCTAGCTGGTGATACTAGATCACCCCACACATTCCCTAGCTGGTGATACTAGATCACCCCACACATTCCCTAGCTGGTGATACTAGATCACCCCACACATTCCCTAGCTGGTGATACTAGATCACCCCACACATTCCCTAGCTGGTGATACTAGATCACCCCACACATTCCCTAGCTGGTGATACTAGATCACCCCACACATTCCCTAGCTGGTGATACTAGATCACCCCACACATTCCCCAGGTGCAGGACAGCAAAATGAGATACTGAAACTGTAAATTGCCAGTAACGCTTCGGTTGTATTTTGTTTCAGGAAAGCCAGAAAACTAGTAAGCACACTTCCGTACTAGGATAAGGTAAAATAAACACGGTTCACGTCAAAACAAAATTATATAACCTATCGACAAACAAACGACAGGCGGTCCCTCAAGCGCCGTCAGCACGAGTATTATAGCCCCACTCTGTGCTCCGCTGTTCTCCTTCATATTTTCCCCTTGTGTTCACCTAATCGGGTCCTTTTAAAGAAAGCACAATCAAGTTCATGTATTTCACCTGGCTACTCAATCCTCTAATTTAGGTGTCCTTGGGCCTACCTCCCAGGAGATGGTGCCAACGGACCCAGTATTGCACCTGACCCCTCACAACTCATGTACCCAAAACATGTATTTAGATATTTTTCCTATCAGAACACACTTACAGAACAACAATAGTGTTGTCAGTGATGGATCAACCACTACATTACATTTTTTATCTGTATTCCACAATTCTGGATTCAAATATGTTGTGTGAGGCTCTACTGAAGATAAGTCCCACAGATTGATTGCACAATCTGTGGACTGAAACTTGAGCACAGAATTTATGTGCATTATTGTTTGTGTGTTTTCTGTCAGCAGTGCTTCTCCTCATTGTAAGGGATACCATACGGTCAATAAAATCAGGTTCTGCCCAGGTTCTGTCAAATAAACAACCCTGTATCAACATGGAAGGTTTTGCTAAAGATCAACGCTCTCAGTGATAAAAACCCAAACCATCAATAGAGGTGAAACGAACCCTGTAACCCTGGCAGGATTTCATGAATGCGTGGGCAGAGGGCTCAATCTGAAACTCAGGCTGTGGTGAACCTCAGTCTGAAACATCCTCAGCATAAGACAAGTGAAGAATCACACTGAGGTTGGATTGTGTTGTGTGTATTAAAGAAGGAATCCGTCTTCGCTGGGTCTACACAGAAGTGTTTCATCATGAGGGTTCTCTGTGGAGCGGTTCTCCTGGCGGTGCTGGTAGCGTGTGGGGAGACAGCTCCAACCCCAGAGGAATGTAAGGATATGGTGAAGCCCCTTGAGGCATCAGAGTTCTTCAAGGTGGGATTCATACACACACACACACATACATACATACATACATACATACATACATACATACATACATACATACATACATACATACATACACACATACATACATACATACATACACACAAAGACATGCACCCGTTAAAACCTGTTAATACAACCACATACACAAAGGATGAACGATTCAAAGATAACATATTTTCTGATCATACGATCCTAACATATCTTGCACTGTAAAGATAAAGTTATGTAAATAAATTATTTTTCTTATAGATCTCTGGAAGATGGATCCTCCTTGAGGCTTATTGTGATGATAAGACTGCCGGAGAGACACTGCTGGAAACCAACAGTACCTGGTCAAACTTCCCCCCTGTAGCAGACAACAAGACCTTCCTCCTGCAACAGGGCATCATGCGGTAAACAGCCTGTGTCACTTCACATTGTATAACAGTTCCACTTGTAAATGAGTGTCCAATGATCCACAATATATGTCATTACTGTGGTTATCATGAGTAATTATTAAGATTATTGTGAGTAATTGATTATAAGGATTATCTGAGATGGTCACTGTCTTCTGGACCTCCTTTCAGTGAGGAGACATGTGTTCTTTATTCCGTGAACATGACTGCAGTCAACAACACTCTCCTTGTGAACAGTAAGTCTACTGCACATGCATTAAAGAAAAATGCACATTTGCAATCCTTTTTTTATAGAGCTATTAGGTGTAATCAGCCTATCCTTGTTATACCTGACACTGATCCAGGACTTACTTCTCAACCACTAACTTCTAGGTCTATGTCAGCACAAAGAAGAGTGCTAATCCTTCTCTATCTCTTCTCTGCTCAGATGGGAATGACACCAACATAGCAAGCTTCCTGCAAACCTGCCCTGAGTGCCTCATTATACATGACAACGTCACATCCAGAGGGAAACTTGTCCAGTATCTGCTTGTCTATGGTAGAGTGTATGTGTGTGTGTGTGTGTGTGTGTGTGTGTGTGTGTGTGTGTGTGAGACCGCTTGTTACTTTACCTGAAATGTCCTTGTATTGGTCCTGTTTACTGTGATTGATTTCTCAAATCCAGGAAAAACTAGCAAACTGCCTGTTTCTGTGCTGGAGACAATAAGAAAGCAAGCTGAGTGCCTCAAGTTCCAGCAGCCTCCACAGTTCAGCTACGACGGAGTGGCAGGTTATATGACAGAGACTGACACAACACAATGCAGAGCATATACAATTATGGAGAGTGCTGTCTTGCCCAATAGTCTCAGTACAACCTTTAACCCTTGGGGTGCATCATTACTGGAGAGTTAAGTTGGTTGGTTATTTGGTACATTGCTGTCAGAGAAGCGTAGTACAGTCTTAGAACACACTTTCACTGTTTCAAAATGTCTTTCAAAACAGACATTCTCTGCTTTAGTTGATATTCTCAACGTCTTTCTTTTCCCTGCAGAATTGTGTCCTCAGAAGACAGAGGACAAGGACAGAATGGACAAGTGAAAAGTTTGATTGTTGTTCAATAAACAATTCTGGCTGAAATGACTATTATCCTTGAATCTGTGTTGTAGAAATACATGTTTATATATATATTTACATATAGAGAGAAATATTGATGTCAAATAATTTGTTTATGAATGAATAATTTAGCATCATGAATCCAAGTTTTGGTAAATGATTTCAGTTCTAGATTTAACCTAAAGATGAAGGTGACAATAGATCAACTGAGCTGACAACAATTAACAGGCAGTAAACAGTATGGCTCTATATGACTGTGTTAAGGCTACCTACCATACATCAACATGTGCTTTTTTGGTATATGGTTCACATATGGTTGTGGTATTAATAATTTGTATAACCTCAAACACAATGTTTCTGGATTTACATAATTTCAACATTTCCTATGTCAGCTCCCTACAACATTCATATTAGTAAACACTAGAGGACTGGACATGTGTGAAATGTGGTTCTCCAACAACCATCCCTGGTTTGCAGATTGAGACTCCCATGATTATCACTTCCCAATATTCAACAGGAAACAATGTAGGAAGTTTACTAATCATTCAAATGATTCATCAAGCATGCAAACATTTATACAATTGACTTATCAAACAGATGATACAATAAGTTGAGCACCCTTTTGAAACGTGTGTGTGTGTGTGTGAGTGAAGATGTAGACATCTTTCAGTGAGTGCTAATGTGCTGTGTAATAAGACCTATAAGGGACTTTCTCTACAGGTAAACAGATGTCCTCTCACTTCTTCACATCACTTGCACTTCACCTAGAGATGCTTTCTTCCTGCAGTTTTGTGGTGACAAATTGGCAGACCCAGAGGAAAATAAATATTTGTCAGAATAACTTATACACTTCTTTCTTAAATTACATTCACATTTACATTAAGTCATTTAACATACCAAAGACACAAAGCTGGTTCAAGGCATAAGAGAACTAAGCGGCTGCTTAGGCCCCCGTGGCCACCAGAGGGCCCCCAAGAGCACATGAAATTACAGCTAAATTAAAAAATGATATATATTATGTTAATGGTAATTGTACAAATCCGGAGGGGCCCCAAAATCAATTCTGCCCCTTAAAAGCGTGGGCCGGCCCTGCATAGACAATATACCTTTTGTTTTATTTATTAGGTAAATAAAGCACAATGTCAAAATAAAATCTATCCTATTTCAGATCATGTTAATAATGTTTCTAAAATGTCTTGTCAATTTCAAAAAAGGGCCTGAGCCAAATAAAATGTGTAGAGAGATACATTACATTGACTACAGAATTGACTGAATGGTTTTATTTGCAGTTCTTTGAATTATAACGATTCACGTGGCTCACTCTCCTATTTGTTTTGCAGAAATTATCGCAGTTTCACGTTTAAACGAAAGACAGAGTTGGCAACAGACGAACGTGCACCTGTCGTACACTCGCATCATTTTTCACTCACGAGGAACACTGTCTCTGCATTCATATAGGCTGCCATTTAAAGAAACGAGGAAGTTATTTGACGCCCTTTTTATTGTGTTCTAGTAATCACGTCTGATAACTTGTCATGTCGTAACCGTAAGAAGCTGATAGCCACCTGTGGTATGACACACCTAGGCTACACCGTGCTCTCTTGGAAACAGAGTCAGCGGGTAGCTTTCTACAGATAACGCGTGTTTGAGAATGAGATGAGGCTCAAGTTTTTCAAACTTATATGTCTTCTAGCTTTAGGAAGTTTTCTGTCCCTCACCTGGTTTACAGCGGTTCGTGAAAAAAAGGGTAAGGAACTTTGCCGCACATATGCGAACTCTTGCCTGCATGAAGTATGTTGAAGGTAGGTGAGCACCTTGGGGCACTCGGCCCGTAGGGTTGTCCGTAGAGACGGAGATGAAAAATAGCAGGCTAAATCCAGAAGTTTTCCACTTACTTAGCTAACTGTAGTTTACCATTTATAGTCTATAGACTAATAATGTATGCTCACTTACATCATTTGGTCGAGGAAATCCTGTAATTTAGCCTACTGTATGATGGTTTGACCTGTTCAATCAACAGGTCAAACCTGTTCAAGGTGTAGCTAATATCTGTGGTTGTCAAATGTTGTTACAGTTGGCCGTCGTTAAGTTTCCGTCATAGTTAAAAACCTACTACTTTCAACAGTGACACCATTAGTTGAAACGGTCCCCTAGATGATTTATAAATATCTATCATGTAGGCAACAGCATTATGCATATGCCTACTTCAGTTGGACAGACAGTGTATTCCCCACTATTATGTTTTGGTCTGGGAAAGGTACACACAATTAATTCCTCTGCTGCCTGCTTTCTTCAAATGTGTTTCCCAGCAACCCACCTTAGCCTCTTGCTCTGTGGGAGAACATGGCATTAGTGGGGTTGTCATGGAAATATCTGTGGTCAGACTCAAAGGGACCGGCCAGATAATCTTTTTGTGCTTGAAATTCATTTAGTGATGATTCGTGTTGTGAGTGTGTCATTTACAATATGTAGGGCCACAGCTGGGGAACCCAAGACTTCATACCTGTCATCAACACTAATTCTTAAAATGTTTCAAATTAACCAATAGCAGGCTGATATGACAGGCTTTAGCTAAGTTTATCTGTCTCGTGTGTGTAGATGCTGTCAACCCTAGGATGCTGGTTCTGTTTGAGCGTCTGCTGGTGGCCGAGTCCAAGGGCCAGCTGTTGTCTGTAGAACTGAGCCGAGTTCTGGGCCATTTCAAGAACCTCAACAAGACTCAAAACATCACAGGTAACCACACCTACTTCAGAATGCTTCGTAAGATTAATGTCTGGTTAATTAATTCTGCTATGCAACTGGAACAAACAAGGAACAGCCCTTTTCCTGGTTTTCTCTCTCTCTCTTTCTCTCTCTCTCTCCGTCTCTCTCTCTCTCTCTCAATCCCTCTTTCTTTCATTTCCTGTCATATTCCCCTGTCATATTGCTGGCCTGCAAGAAACTGATAGGCTCTTTATGGCATCTTTAGAGGGACTTTGGTCTTGGTGTTTGTGATCTTTTTAATTATGTGTTGTTTTGTGTTCGGTTCCTGGATTTGGTGCCCAGAGAAGGAGAAATGGAGCGCCCTTTCACCCCTGCTGCCCAACCCTTACCTCTACCTGCCCCATCTCAGGGACCATCCAGACAGCCTCACCCCCAATGTGTTGCTGGGTCAGGGCCGCATGAGAGGTGAATGGATGAATGAACTGATGAATGGATGAATGAGCGTCATCATTTTGTGTCATTAGCTCAGCAAAATGCATTGACAGACATGCACGGCCCCTGTAATAGGAGTCAGATGAGTGTGGACTTTCAGGAAATAGATAATTATACTCATTATTACTCTATTAGCAATTGCTGGCTTATACTTTGCCTTTGAAATATTCTAATTGACGAGTAACCCATTGTTGACCGTTATCCTTTTTTCCTTTCTTTCTCTTCTTTCTCTCTCCTTTCTCTCTATCCACTGTGTGTGTTTCTGTGTGTGTCGGGGGGGGGGGGGGGTGTAGTGTCACTGGTGCTGGGCATCCCTACAGTAAAGAGGGCGAAGCAGACCTACCTCGTTAGCACCCTCAACTCTCTCCTCTACGACCTTACGCCATCTGAAAGGAATGACATGTTGATCATTGTCTTTGTCGCTGAGGTAACCAGGGAAGCCTGTAGACAACACACCACCCACCCACCTACACACACTGCTATTTAGTTGGGTCCTGTTGATAGTTACTTAGTAAAACACACTAAAATGCAATACACTGGTGACAGAGACTAATGATGTTGCACTGCCCGACTTGTCAAAGTGGGAGGGACAGAGACTAAGGAATTCATAAACCTGTTTGACCAGCGGAGCACAATCCAGGATAACAACTCTGATCTATATACATGTTTTAGTCTGAAAGCAGACATGCATTCGTGAACACGCACAAGAGTTTTGAAAGTGAATGGTAATAATATACAGTAGGTCATTTTTCATACTTGTCTCTATTTCTGTGTATCAGGATATACATTTTCAGTTTAAAAAACAGACCAATACATGAAATCATTCCCTACATTGTGCTTCTAAGTAAAAGCTGTTCCTCTGGAGGGAAGTGACAGGATTTGATTCACCCCGATGTATTTTTCTTGAGGATTAACTTTAAATTAAATGATTTGCCCAAGAAGCATCTCTTCATGATTCCCATTACTCAATATTTATCCCATATCTTATTTATCCTTCTGGACAGACGGATATAGAGTATGTGAGAAGTGTTGCAGCAACTATAGAGAAGAAGTAAGCACTCTGTATTTTAAATTTTATTTTTTTATTTTTTTAAGCTGTGAGCTGTAGTTACATTGTATGTTTCTGGTATTGTCTGGGTATTGTAGTTTTCCCAAGGATGTGCAGTCAGGACTCTTGGAGGTGGTGTCCCCTTCTCAGTACTTCTACCCCAACTTTAGCAGCCTCAGAGAAACCTTTGGAGACACCAAGGACAGGGTCAAGTGAGGAGCATGCATGCGCACACACGCACACACTCACACACAGCGCAGTGCAAACAATTCCACACATTTGTCACGTACAATGTGTCAGAAACCTTACAGCCATTTGTCTTTTGGATGTCCTCAGATGGAGAACAAAGCAGAACTTGGACTACAGCTACCTAATGCTCTATGCCCAGGATAAGGGGACCTATTACGTACAGGTAGGGCCTGTTTTCTTCTTGGTGTTTGGCTCTATGTCTATATTGTCTGCCTGTCTTTCCTGTCTTTCCCACCTGCTGACCTGTCTGTCTGATTTGTCTGTTCTTTACTGTCTTCCTGTATGCTCAGCTGCATGTCCTGACATCACTGCTACATCCTGTGTTGTGTGTTGTCAGTTAGAGGATGACATCGTGGCCAAGCCCAAATACTCTCTGACCATGAAGGATTGTGCCAGTCAGCGGGCCAATCAAGACTGGCTCTTTCTAGAGTTCTCTCAGCTGGGCTTCATTGGTTAGAACACACACACACACTCACACACTCCCTGGTCTTTATCATGCATACAAGAAGCACACACCTCTTTATTTCTTTTTCTTTCTCTCACACACACACACACACTTTCTCTCTTCTGTCTTTAACACACACACAGTTTACATATACATTTACATGTCATTTAACTAAGAGATATAAAAACGGTGCAAATCGGTAGTACAGCAGGTAATCCAGGATCCACACATGCTACACTACACTCAGACACTACACTCTCACTGCACTCACACACACACATCTTTCTTTCTATTCATCACATACACACGTTGTGTATCTCTCTCTATGACACACATGTTCACCATTGCACGTTTACCTCAGTTCGTATGTATTTTTTGTGGTACATTAAAATGTGTGTGATCCCGCAGGTAAGATGTTTCGAACCAGCGAACTACCAATGATAGCAGAGTTCTTTCTGATGTTCCACAAAGACAAGCCCATTGACTGGCTGTTAGACCACATACTGTGGGTGAAGGCATGTAACCCTGAGAAGGATGCGGTGAGATATCATTGATGTAAATAAACAACACATTAGCACACACAATAAAATAAAATACAAATAAAAACCAACAAGATTGTGCTCGTACTGTATATATTGTGTCAGGCTAACATTCAATCACATTAAAATCATGGTGTCCTTATAGCTTCCAAATTTGCACATCTAATTCCCATCCAATTTTGAAATGGGATGGATGGACGAAACAATGAATGGATGGACGAAACAATGAATGGATGGATGGACGAAACAATGAATGGATGGATGGGCGAAACAATGGATGGGTGGAAGGAAACCATAAAATGTTTGCTTCCTGCTTTGACACCTGCTGTGTCTTGTTGTGCTGTGCAGAAGGACTGTAACCAGCAGAAGGCTGTGCTCAAGCATAGATTTACGCCGTCTCTCTTCCAACATGTTGGCCTGCACTCCTCTCTGCCCGGGAAACTACAACATCTCAAGGTCAGACCTCTCTCTCTGTGTCGTTCTCTCTCATTCTCTCTTACTCCAACTCTCTCTTGAACACGCTCTTGCTCACTCTTTAATGCTACCTAGATTCTCTAATTCTCTCTATTTCTCTCTCTATAAACCTCTGTGTAACTCCCTCTTTTTTTCATTCCACACCCTTTTCCTTACTTACTTACTTATTCTGGGGAGAGTGTGTTACAACTCAAATATTTGTAAGCTGTGGATCCGGTTCTTACCATGACATACAAGGATGTACACACCTGTCTTTTGTGTCTGCGAGAATTTGAGTGTTTGCTCCCTTCTCCCCAGGATAAGGACTTTGGGAAGCAGCCCCAGTATGTGGGCCACAGCAACCCTCCAGCAGAGCTGAGCAGCAGTCTGAAGCACTACCAGCAGCACAGTCTGGAGAGGGCCTACAGGGGGCAGGACTTCTTCTGGGGGCTCTCCCCCACCACTGGGGACTACATCCTCATCCACTTTACCCAGCCCCTCAAAGTCAGAGGGTCAGTGGAAGGGCCACACACATACACGCATTATAATTGTAGGGTGTGTGTGTGTGTGTGGGTGGGTGCACACAAAGACAGAAAGACGGAGTACATGCACACTCTTGTCATGTATCTAGATTTTTGGGGGAATATTTTGCAGTAGCTCATTCAGTATATGAGCTGGTTTCTAGCTCCTGTGTGTGAGTGTTTATACGTGTGTGTGTGTGTGTGTGTAGGAGAGTGTGTTGACGTGTTAACAATGGGGACTGGCATTAGCCTACATAGATTAGATAGAAAGGAGAGGTTGCTACTCAATAAACTTACATCAAGTTTTCCATCATGCTTTTGGTGGCAGTGTATTCACCTGACATCTAGCCTTCAATAAAGCACACTGGACTAGTCCAAGTTCAAGTCTTTTATTTGAACTTGGACTAGTCCAGTGTGCTGTACTAGTCCAAGTGCAGTCCTAGTGCAGCTAAGTAGAACAGAAATATTGGCCATATACACAAAGACAAATATGCGCATAAACTATATGATGAGATAACATCATAAAATATACCAATATAAGTATTATTGCCCCATGAAGTAATTGGCTGATAGTTTTTCTATTTTCTTTTTCGCAAAGAAAGTGATTGGCTGACAGGTGCTCTGTTCCCACACTTACAGGTACCGATTCCGCAGTGGAAACCTGGAGACCAATGGGGATAGGTTTTACAACACCACTGTGGAAGCCCTTCCTAGTGACGTGAGTAACAGAGGTCACACTATCAACATGTCAGCCTTGGTTGATGGGTCACTATACTCTCTCTCTCTCTCTCTCTCTCTCTCTCTCTCTCTCTCTCTCTCTCTGTGTGGGGGTGGGGGTGTGGCTGTGGCTATGTGTAATTTGTTAACTGTGTGAGACTTGAAACGAAACTATATGTAGGTATGACTGTATCTGTGACTGTGTGTGTCTTCATGACAGGTGTGTGTGTGCTGGTGTCAGCAGTGTTACATAGCTATCTCCTGGTGGCTGAATCTCCCTCTCAGGTGTCAAAGACCTTGGGGAATAGGGAACACAGTGACATGAAACACCATCTTGGACAAGTGATCTTCTATCTTGTCGTGTGTGTGTTTGTGTGTGTGAACTGTTCACTGAAAGTGCAGAAATGTTCTTATATCATGTTTGTGTCTTCCGCAGGGTTTAAAGAGAGACATGTCTCATGGATACCAAATATTGGAGGATGGCTTCATAGTGATTGGTACCTAACTGTGATATCACTTCTGTTACTTATCGGTCTCAGCTTGCTTTTCTGCCGTGACAAACACAACACACATGGTGCACACACAGATAACAAGATTTTAGGCTGATACCAGTCATGTGCACTCATGTAGAAGTACAACTACAGTGTGTGGGTGGGCACACTGGGTGTAACCGTGAGTTAATAGCAAGTTAATGTTTTCACATCCGGTGTCCATTTTGTCCAACCTTAAGCATCAGTGCATCTGTTTAAGAAACAGATTGGTAAGAAGTAGGAAGGGTGAGGGGGGGGGGGGGGGGGGGGGTAGGGTTAGAAAGTGTGAGGGAGAAAGGAGGCCAGTTTCTGAGCTTGAGGCAGCAGTAGCTTGTATGTCTTCTCTACACATGATTTCATTGTGTGTGTGTGTGTGTGTGTGTGTCAGGTTCCTTTGCAGATGGGGTGGCGGAAGGAAACATTCACACGGCCATTCAGTCACTCTCTGCAATACGCCTCATGGTGCACTCTGACTCTGATGTTTGGGTCCTGTTGAGCGAGGTATGGTGTGTGTGTGTGCGTTTGTGCAGGTGTGTGTCAGTGGCGGTTTCTTTAAGACTGCAAGGGAAGCTCGGCTTCCCCTAAAATGTCAAAAAATGAATGGTCAAATATGTACTATTGTGAATCAGACACATTCAGCAGGTCGACCGACTTGCTACGGAAATGTATGAGAAGGAAATCGTCACAGTGTATTTCCCTGTTGAAGCCCAGCATCCATGGACTTCAATGGGGCTGCTTTGAACAGATTTTTCAGTGCTTCGAAACCTGCTGCGCTCATTGGATAAATGCTGAGATTATGTCCCGCCCACGGACCCTCGGCGTCTCTGGGGGTGAATGGAAGAGTGGGCTGGCCTGGACTCCGAGTTTAATATCGTTTTGTTAAATCGTTCGTTCATTCATTAATTCCTTCATTCAGACAGTAAGCTAGGCTAATGTCGTAGGGGTGAACTAGCCAGTGAACTATAAATGCAAAATGTTTATCATGTAGGCCGAAAATTAACTTCACCCCTTTGAAGGACAAACAGCTGCCACTGGTGTGTGTGTGTGTGTAGGTGTGTGCGTGCAAATAGTGTGGTAAAGTCTGCGCGAGGGAAGTTCCTGTATCTGATGCCCTGAATAAGGAACTCACAAACATGTTTCAGTGTGTGAGTGTGTGTCCACTTATTTTTTATTCAACCTTTTAACTAGGAAGTCCCATTGAGATGCTAGTTCTCTTTTACAAGGGAGACATGGCCAAGATAACAGAAGCAATAACATTTACAACATTTATGTAAAGAGGGTCTTGATGGAAAGCACATTGTGTGGTGATACAGCAACATTGGTTTGGTTAACGCTCAGTGCTTGTTCCACTCTGTCAGATATGTATTAAAGTTTGATGAGGAGAGAAGAGAGGAGAAACGGGAGCCTTCCACTTGCCTTCCCTGTGCTCAACTGGCTGAAAACTACCATCTGGTGGACAAAGTCATGTATGCAGTTTCCTGAACTTGGATCGTCTTATCCAGTGCACCTTTGGCTCAGCCTCCCTAAAGACTTTTAACATGGTAAAGGGATGAAGAATATGTATCATTGGCCAAAGCACTGTAGAGCTGTCATATTAATACTTGAACATGATCCAGGAGATGTTAAGAGTAATTTAGGAGTATATTTTTTACATTTCAGTGAAGATGTCCCACCTTATACCATTATTGAATGTGATGTAAATAAAATATACAAGTGACACTCCCTTTACAAAAACTGACCAGTTAAAATCGTGATTTCTTATATATTTTACTGAAACATGCAATTCTCATTAATTGTTTCACAACACTTTCATATTCCATGTCTTTATACTGAAATAGTAAGTGTTTGACTATTGCTGAGCCAAGCCATACTAGCCAGCCAAGAGTACAAGACATCTGCCACAGAAGCTTGACCCGTTCTCAGAAGTTCAGGGCCAAACCAGTCCAGAACTGTTCCAAGAATACACAAAAGTTTCTGTTTAGGGAGTCCTAATAAAGTATATGATTTCCTCAGGAAACAGTTCAACTTGACACACCTACTGTTGGGCACAAGGGCTGCTTCCCATTTGGTAAAGTTATGATATTTCCCTTTCCCCTAAGAAAAGGGAGAGAGTGGAAGGAACCACTTTATGGAATTTATCGCAGCCTTGTGCTCCACTTCTCAATAAATGATCAGTTTGCATCAATTCAGAAGCTGCACTCTTTAAATTGTTGTTGAATTGGAGACTGTACACTGGATTTGTTTCTAGATCTGGTTATGAGTAAAACTAGTAAGGTATGGGAACACATACCAGTAGCTCAGGGAATGTGCATGTCAACTGAATAACTAGGCTTTTGATACCCCTTCCAACCAGTTACATTTATCTGGAACAAATTAACAGAAGTCAGGTATCAATTTGCTAACCAAATGGGGGTGTTAGAATTTTGCCATGAGTAAGCAGTTGACATGCTTCTATTTGACTATTAATACATAATGTCCTCACAAAGTCGAATGAAGAACATCAAAATGCAAAAGCTGTTGCTCATTTGTCCTTCCGGGCACCTTTAGTGACTCTGTAAAAACGTAAACAAATACAAATTGGAAACCATTAGACAGGGAGGACTAGAAAGATGAATGAGGGTAGGGGAGCGTTACCATGGAGACCAGGTCATAAAAAGGCAAACACTTTTTTTATTAAAACAATTTTCTTTTGAAATCTGCAACTTATTTGAATTTCACAAGTGTATGCTGCATAAACACTTCAGGTTTAAGGTGACTTCCACAGCCTTACAGGTGCAATGAACCTTCTCCACCATTGGTCTAAGTTTTTGTATCAACTGCACAATTTACAGCGGATACATTCTGTGCTGGACTCCCGTTTGAAACCATTTTGAGTTTGGATTAAGATCGACACGTGGAATGGTTGACTCAAATGAAAAACATGTTTGGCAGTGGAGCAAGGTCATAGTCATTGTAGAGTCTACATCTAAAAGCATTGTCTAAAAACAGCTAATGGCAATTACATAAACATTACATTTAGAATGTATTCAGACTGTTCCCTTCTGAGAATATTTTCACTTAGTGACTTCATGATTAATATAAACATGTAACAGACAACATGAAACAATGGCAACCATAGCAAGTATGTACCGTAACATAAATACAAAGGGTAATCGATGAGTAATCGAACGTAAACATTTGACATTGCAGCTTTACCGTAAAATTGAAAATGTAAACCAAAGCATGATGTGAGAAGTGGTCAGGAGGGCTAAAGGCATTCGATTTGACGGTTGTAGTTCATAGAAGGGGTTGGAAGGTGGGTGTTAGGGTAGTGGTCTGGGGTGAAGTGGGTGGAGAAGCTGTGGGTTGAGGAGCGAGGGAAGCATAGCAGGAGGGGTGGCCGTCGGGGGCTTCCAGAGTTCCTTACTTTCGTTTGCTCTTGGTGTCCGTGGTCTGAAACACGCTGGAAGCCGACATCAGGTTCTCGATGTACTGACCCAGAACCTGGTTCTCCGACTTCAGCTTCAGGTTCTCCTCCTTTACTGCATCCACCCTCGCTGACAGATCTAGATTTGCAATTAAGTTGCAATAATCTTTACAGTTACTTACATACTTATAATACAAACTCATCCCAGCTGAGTCTGTTAAAATAGGAGCCTCTGTGGGTGTGTGTTCGTGTGTATAACTACTTTGCTCACCTTCAAGAGTGTGTTGCAGCTCCAACACCTGGTTTATGAGCCTCGTCTTCTCCTCCAGCTCTGCCTGATTCTCCATGTCACCTGTGCGTACGTACACACACATACACACACACACGAGTCTCTGAAAGCACAGGCAAAGCCACTCGGTTTGTGCAGGCATGTTATGCTGCTGAGTTTTACTTACCATCCCCGTCGGAGCTCATGGTGAAGTACTCGTCTTCCTTTTTGGAATGCAGGGCTGCGACTCACGGGGACACTGTAGTAAATGAAAAAGACTAAGTAAAGTTCCCATCTAGATAGCTGCAGCTAGCACTACATTACTAAAACACGTTGCCACTCATTTTAACCTCGCCAAATTCAACAATAGTTGGAATTTTCAATGAGGTAAATAGTGGCGTTAGCAAAATAGAAAGATAATCAGCTGATGGGACGAATTAAATCCTGATAACAAACAGGCCTGCTGCTAGCAAACCTAGCCAACGTTAGCTTGTGTCCCCAAGCTGTGTACAGCCTTAAGACACGTACATTAATGTAAACGGGTACTTCAAATGAATAGAAAGTTACGAACATACCCTTTAATGTAGAAAACAAACGAACTAAACTTTGGCTGGATAGCTAAATCTGAGGGTGAAAAACAGGCGATTAACAGAAGATGTCAAGGTGTCCAGCGCTTCATCATTCGTGTATACTCGTCACATGGCCGCTAGAGGGTGATGCAAGCTTGTTATATTTACTGTTTAGAAATAAATTGGCACAATTTATTGCACTGGTTAAATACAATAACAACGTTTTAACCTTCCTTGTTAATGAAAGGATTATCCTTGGAGTTCTTCATTGTCTTCCTTGAGGATTTACGTTTGTTTAGGTGCCGTTATGGGCGTAGTCCATAGAGAAGCCCTTTGACATTCTTGTAAAGGGCTAATGCTAGCAATAACTAAGAATCAAATTTGATATTGATGGTCTCCGAAGACAGTACCTCACTGTGATTCTAAGAAAAGCGTGATGAGTATTTATATACTGGTAGGGCTTGAATGCCAGTATTCTTGTTTGTAGAATCCCCGAGAAATCAACTAACACAACACATTCACAAGGATGTCTATTTGTATTAGACTAGTCTACAGTAGGCACCTTTAAGTATTTAGCAGTGGTTGGGCTGGAAGTAATCAAGGAGGGCAGTGGACCGAGTTCAACATTTCACCCTTGTACCACGCTTGACAGTCAGTTTACGGCGGCACGGCTATGGATAGCGATGACGAAAATGGAGAAGAAGTCGTTGAGGGTAAGAATCCATACCAATACATACGAACGAATAACGATGTTATTGTGAAGATATTTAACAACACACTTTCATCTGTTCGACCGACAACTTTCCAGTATTTGTGGGCTTATTTTAAGCGTATAGCCTACGTAGGCCCTCTGTCTATAGCATTGTGCAGTGACGCCAGGGAATTTATTTCTGGGGGAAACCCTCATGACAGTAGAGCGAAGCCTGCAGAGAAGACACGTAGACCTGGTGGTGTATTCCTTCGATTTAACATTTTCTAGGTTTGAAAGTAAACCAACATTGAATGACAGTCTTCTTCCGTGCTTTAGTGAGGTGCTCATTGATGACCACGTGTGCACATAAGCTTGCCAAATTGGAATAATATATATATGATGTTTTGATAACGAACGTGTTACAATACGTTCAAAGACAATACGATTGAGTTTTTGTCTATATGTTTTATATATTTTGTCTCATGTTTTTCTTATCACTTCGCGGTAACCTTTTCTGCTGCGCAATGATTATTTAATAACGTCCAGTTCATGTAGAGAGAAAGTAGCAGGCTAACGGCTAACTATTTTGACTGACATAGCAAAAGAGTGATTGCCAGCTATGCCAGATTGTTAAAGCGTAGGAATTAACCAATTCATCTCGTACATGTACATGCAGGTCCTCTGGACGAGGATGACCAGCCTCATGGGTTCTGCACGGTGACCTACTCGTCCAGTGACCGCTTTGAAGGCCACTTTGTACATGGAGAGAAGAACGGGAAGGGAAAGTTCTTTTTTTTCGACGGGAGGTACGACAAAGTGACTTAATTCTGTCGAAACAACATCTCACACACACACGTGCCTATACAACATCTCACACACAGACACGCATTCTCTCTTTCTTTTGGACTTTTCTCTCTTGATGACCCTTACCCACCCCTCCTCTCCTCAGCACACTGGAGGGCTATTACGTGGAGGACGCCCTGCAGGGCCAGGGGGTGTACACCTATGAGGATGGGGGTGTCCTTCACGGGACCTACACTGACGGGGAGCTGAACGGGATGGCTCAGGAGTACGACTCCGAGGGTCGTCTGACCTTCAAGGGCCAGTACAAGGACAACAGCCGCTATGGAGAGTGCTGGATTTACTACCCTGTGGGTCCCCAGTAAGGTGTTACATGGTAGATATGTAATAGTTGGTATGGTTGGTGACCTTGTATGACTTGTGAGTCTCAGAGCCTGTTGGACATCAGGAAAGTGTGAACATGCTTTTGTGTGTGTGTGTGTGTGTGTGTTTAGGATCAAGGCTGCCTATTTGGGAAGGTTAACGAAGATGGAGAGATGACAGGTAAATCTGTTGCGTATGTGTATCCTGACGGGTGCACAGCTCTTTATGGCACCTTTGTGGAGGGGGAGCTGATTGAGGCTCGACTTGCCACCTTGGTCTCTGTGGAGACGGGTCGACCGCACTTCGATGTTGTACCTGACAGTGAGTAATTATGCCTTCCTTACCATAGTTAAAATATGTTGGGATTCTTATGCATCTTTATTTTTGGTTGAGCAATGACCAACTATGTCCTCTCCTAGGCCCTGTGTACTCCTATGACAAGTCCACCTCAACCTGTATCGCCACCCATACTTGTCTGCCAGACCCCTACGAAAGCAAAAGGTTTGCCCTGTTGCTTGTTTCCTAACCCTGCCAAGTTAACCCTGACTGATTAAATGTGCTCCTAGCCAAGTTCATGAAACATTTCTGGTTGTAAATTAGCTTAATGTAGAACTGGACCCATAAGCAAAGGACTGCTCAAGTCAATAACATAACAATCTCCGCTTATGAGTAACCTGTGCCTTATTCTTCATTAACATAGACCCTACAAAGCAAAACCAAGATTACTTTAAAGTAATTATCTAATTGGAAGGATGATGAGGGAATCTTTAGATTTCTACTCTTTAACTACTTCTATAAACTGTCAATGGCAGTGGATCTGATGCAGCATGTTAACTCATTTCCTCTCTGGTTCAGAGTGTATGTGGCTGACTCCCTGGTGTTGGGGGCAGGAGACGGGCTGTTTGCCAAGGTGGACGCTGAGCCAAATACTGTCATGGCCTTCTATAATGGAGTGCGCATCACACATTCTGAGGTAGAGGTCTTTGTCTGTCTGTTTATGTTTTAGGACGTGGATAAGTTTGAGGAAGGCACAAGGAAAATCCCTTGTGTATTTTGTGTCAATGCTAAATATATGCTGTAGCTCCAGGTGTTTTAACCACCTCTTCAGCTTTCTGTTTTAGCCTGCAGGACACATTTCTGGTGTCTCCTCATTGCTCCAATTAACAAACCTCAGTTCATTAGTCAGAACAATACAAGGTCTTAGCAAGGTTTTTCACTGTTATTGTTGTATGTGGCATTGCCCACGGCTATCCGTCTAGGTGGACAGCCGGGATTGGGCCCTGAACGGGAACACCATCTCATTGGACGAAGACACTGTGATTGATGTCCCCCAGCCATTTGACAAGATGGAGATGTACTGCGCCTCATTGGGACACAAGGGCAACCACTCTTTTACCCCTAACTGCAAATACGACCCGTACGTACAGGCACTGACTACCAAATATAAAATGCCTCCTCTTTTTCTTGATGACTCACTATATGGACAGGAAAGCAAGCTTTTGTGTTCTTACAACGTGTTTGTTGATTGGTTTCTCTAGATACGTCCATCCTCGTTTTGGGTCTATAAAATGTATCCGCACGTTGCGGGCAGTGCAACGAGACGAAGAGCTCATGGTGGCCTACGGTTACGACCATGAGCCGTCGGGAGAGAGTGGACCGGAGGCCCCTGATTGGTACCAACGAGAGCTACTTGCCTTTCAGCAGAGACTGGCAGCTGAGAGGGAATAGAACACACCCTGCTACCCTACCTACCCTGTGCCCCCAATACCCCTTACTGTTCATATCACTGAAATATCACCTACCCTCCCTCACCTGCCCTTCATGGACAGGCTGGAGACTTTAAATAGTTAAGCCTGTACCTTGAACTGAATTACAAAGCATCCCATAGTTGGTCAAAAACATTCTTAACTGTGTACCTGCACAACCTGTACCTTAACAACCAAGTTCTCACTGTATATTCCAACCTTCAATAGTAAAGATGCTCCTTTTCAGTGAAATGTCTGACCAAGAATGTATACCCCACTACTTTTACACTCTTGTTTTTCCAGGACAAGCTGTACAAAATCAATATGGGTACATTGTATCAGACTCGTCTTGTGCACCGAGGACAGAAACCATTCGAATGAAACACTGCAATGTGTGGATGACTTGGAGATCCACAAAATCCATGCCACAGCAGCCCACAGACATGATGAAAATCTGAGAAAGGCACCATGCACCTAAGGATTTTTTTAGGAGTAATTGTAGTACAAGGAACTGCTGGCTGCTCCAAAGGGTCTGTCTCTCTGGTCTTGGTCAATGTTTCATACAAACCGTTGGAAATAAGATGATAAGTGTTTTGTAGGTGTCTTGGTTTATACATCTTTTGATATCAGCTGTAGCTAAAAGGAGAAAGACTACTGTATACTTCTATCCTTTACTGCGAGTGTGTGTGTTTTTGTCTGAGAGCTTGATGACTGAGTTTGCAAAAGGATTCCCACCCTAGTAAAACTATTAAAATGTGTTTTCTTGTGCCACTTGAACTCAGTTGCCACAGTAATCTGTCTTTACTTAAAAAGTAACCATAATAAAGATTTGTGTCAAAAATCTTTACATTTATTATCTCACTACGAAAAAAAGTGTAGTAGCAAATTTCATATTTATAGGACATTTAACAAAATTATTTCGGAGAGCCTACTGAGCATGTTGGTCATATAAGGGTTAAACTTCTGCACGGCTGTCGAGCTGCACCTGCGCGTGTAGGTTAATGGGTAACGCACTGCCTTGAGTTCACCTGTTAAACAACCTGAAAACTGCCCGGAAGGGAGAAAGCGACTACTGCGCGTGGGGAAAAGTAGGTTAATTAATCCTACTTTTCGGTGAGTATGAGATTATACAAAATGAAATATATCTATGTTCTTGAGTGAAGTAACCTAGTGTGAGTGCCCATTAATTGTAGGCTACAATACAAAAGGTGGCGTAGCCTATCAAAAGATGCGATGGGTGTACCTAAACATAACATAAATGTACACTAGTATTTTAACGTTTACTCTTTGCGTGGTTTCTATGTGTTGTGTAGATCAGATGGACCGCTACAGGTATTTTATCTTCAACCAGCGTAGCGTCGTGGTTCTAGGTATCCTTCAGGTGGCATGTGGGGCATTGTGTATAGTGTGCGGGGTCATGGACGCAGTTTTCCGCAAAGACACACCACTCAGCACGACCAGAGCTCCAGTATGGGCGGGATTGGTGTGTAAAACTTTGGATAATTGGATTACTTTATTGTATGAAACATGTCCCAATGTTTGCCTATATGTTTTATGATGCATCACTGTTCTCTCTCCCTTGTCTTTAGATCATGGCATCTCCCGGTGTACTAGCTCTATTTGCCTCTCAAAGGAAGAATCCAATACTGGTAAGAGAGAGCCTGTGTGTTAATGTAGGCGTACTTAACTGTTTAAAATGGCACTTCCTATCTAAAGTATTCTACTTGCAACGATCCCCAAGGTGAACGTGATGATCATCTGCTCAGTGTTCTCCTGTGTTGCCGTGGTGATTGTAATATCATATGCCAGTTTGACACTGACTTATGGCGAGGATGATGAAGAAGTGTTTCACCACCACTACATACCTGAAGTGGTAAATCCCTGCCACCCTCCCCCCACCTAAAACAAACTCACATCCACACTGATAATGACCAAGCAGCAACGTGAAATGGACACAACATTTTCAGAACGAGCAGTCTAATGACACTCAACCAAACCCTGTATTGTTGTTGTCTTAGTGTGAGTACCAAGTATGCCACATTAGGACGCTAATGACATCAACAGATATTCCTGTCTCCCCTCAGAAGGTTGTGCTGAGTCGGATGGTGAGGGGATCTAATGCCACCATGTTGCTAGCCTGTGTCGTCAGCCTCTTCCTCTCCTCACTCATCTCCTACGTGGGCTGCCGCAGTCTGCCTCTCTGTGGCTGCTATGATGGAATCACAGGCCTGGTGAGGAGACAACCACAGCACTCCCCTGTCTCTAAAAGAAACCTGGAAACCTTCCCCCCTCTCAACCATGTGCCACCGTGTTTTGTAGGAGACCCTGGTCCCTCAGAGTGACCCCTACCCTCAGACGGAGCTTGTGTGTACCTGGCAAGGTAAGCTGCCCGACTGTGTTGGGTGCTGTTGGGCAACAGGAGGGTCAAGATTTGATGGTGAGACTGCATATTACCACTATTATTCTAGACAGGGAAGACCCTGTTGGTGTACTTTGCTGTTTGTTGTGTACAGATAGATGTTTAGCCTGTGTTTTGAGACTGGAATACATGTCCAAAACCGTTTTCCCTTTCTTACCAGCAGGGGGCGACGACCGGATCTTTAACTCGCCAGCAACCTTCAGTGACACGGACCCAGAGGAAGCAGAGGTTCCATCCAAACACCCAGCATACAGCAGGCTCACCTGAGGCCTGGCCTCTGTGTGACCTTACTTTGTTAAGGCCATATTTAACTTTTTCTTTACATCCTTAGTTCTATGATCACTGATATGGATCAGATGCCTTCTGGTTGATGTAGGCAAACCCACAGCGGTGCTATTATAGGCTAATGGAGGACAGGAGTCCAGTATAAGGACTCGAAGACAGCTCACATGCATCTTGCATATCCACCAGCATTTCATTCTTCTCTGCTGTCTCCCTAGAGCTAAGAGGACAGACCCTACATAATTTGTGCCAAACTAATTTCAGCCCATCTTTCATTCTGTTGTCTTTGGTATACCTGGAACCAAGCTTCCCTTTTGGGATTTCCGAACCAGTTTCCTGAATTACAACATTCTATTCTGAATGTTTTGGAGAACAAAGATCATTTTCCTATTTGTTAAATACTGAGACTAGGTACAGATCTTTGAAACCAGCCCAGTGTAAATTAATGCCATTTTATACTTGATCCAATACAGCAGAGCTACTGCTCATGCATGTATTATATTTTATACAGTCAGCTGTTTAAACCTGGCAGATTTATCATTTTTGTATTGTAACCACCTGTGCTACTGTGTGCCATATTTAATAAAACAAAATATAAATTTATGAATTATTAAACAGAACAGCACAGAAATCTGATAAATGACACTAAATATGTTTTGGGAGGCTTTATTGCAAGGTTACACAACATTTGATATAATTCCATGAAACCATTGCAAATTCACTTCGATTCACTGTTCCTGTACAGTCAGTGCATGAGTGACCTGATTTAAAAACAGATGTAATATTCAGTGCCAGTGTATTTGTTAACCCAGTCAACCAGACTGAGTATGCTGCTTATCTTGTTTCACTTGATCAATGTAGCTAGTGAAACACACTTGAACATAGGATATGGGGCTGATAATGTACATGAATATGTACATAAATTCACTAAATGGTTATTACACAGAAAACAGTAGTTGTTTGGACCCAAGTTGGACTGGAAAAATGGAAATAAGAACCATAACAAAACTGAATATTAAACCACCAACATAGGACTTCCACTAGATCCCTATAAAATGTCTCAACGTCATACTTTTCAGGGCTATCTGCGTTTAACAAGCCTTTGGGTCAAATGTATCTATGTCTATAAAACCTTATCTGACTTTTGTGAGGAGGCTTTTTTTTTGTCAGCTCAATTGTAAAATATTGCTACAGTATCAGGCCAAACTTGTTTTCACACAAGGAAAGAGCATGGTTTATGGCACAATGTAAATGATGTAAGTTACCTGTTTCAGAAAAAACTAAATCTGGACCACGGTGTAAATGGAGTCCTATGCTGGCCATGAAGATAGTACACTGCTCATTTAGACAAAGACGCTAATACAACTGACCACTACCAGGAAGCTGTGTGATCAGACCAGCTAAGACACGGCACAGCAAACTTCAACAGAGCATCATTTGATTTTTATGCAACTCCTCCTTAGTCAACTAACCAATTAATATGTCATAGGCAATGACACATGTTGGCTTTCATTCAAAATAAGGAGTCAAATCCATTGTCTTTACCTTGGGAAAAGATGATAGACAGTTTACATGGTCAGTTGGCCAAATCATAACACACTGTGCCAAGCTCTGAATCATTTTGGGGTTTATCAACATTCTTTCCATACCATACACACCTGAAAATCTTTTATCAATGGACAATATCAAAATAAAAATGTTTCATAAATGGGCCACAGAACCTGCTGAGGTCCAAATACAGAAATAAAGTAACAGCGATTAAATAAAAATATGTAAAAGACCTTAGGGTAACACCACAAAACTGGGTTTGAATATAGCAAGGGTTATGGTGGATGTGTAACTGTAGGCTATAGTTAAGTACTGTAAGAGTAGAGTTAAAGTATGTTTCTTTTTGTATATATATATATTGTTTTACTGTATTAGATTGTATTTTAGACATGCTTCAGATTGTTACATAGTGAAAGAAATCCTTAACTTGTTGAACTTGTTCTAGAGCTAAAGCAGAATACTTTCCCTGCCCACACATCTTACTCACTGGCCAAGAAAGAAATCTACTTACAACAAAGCAGAGGGTGACTAATTGTGTTTTTCCATTATACCTATGAATGTATTTTATATTTGGAAGTGCCTGACTGATTTCTATGGCTAGGGCCTGACTAGGATAGAGGTATGTGTGTTATCCCTTCAAATGTTCACTGGGTTCACACACAATTGATAAAAGTATTTTTTTATCAATATGGATGATAGACCCTGACAAGTTATAATTCCCTTCAAACAGTGTCTTTTCAAATAGTATGTTTTCAAATATTTCAGAAAAGATATGATAAAAAAAAAGCGCTTTTTGATTGTTGAGTTGAAAGGCAAGATAACAGGCAGTGTGGAAATTGTGCTTTCCTCACAATCACCTCTGATTCTTCAATTTCCT
This sequence comes from Hypomesus transpacificus, assembly GCF_021917145.1. NCBI lineage: Eukaryota > Metazoa > Chordata > Actinopteri > Osmeriformes > Osmeridae > Hypomesus > Hypomesus transpacificus. Next base: position 6,309,366 of record NC_061060.1, read on the forward strand.
ATATCCCTCATTCTCCCTTTCTTACTTCCTGTCCCTTTTCTCTTTTTCTCACTCAGCAGCCGCAGCCCCAGCCACCCTTCTCATCACTCTGGCCACCCCCCCTACCTAGGGTCACTGTGTGTCCCCCGACACTGCCGGGGGGCTGGCTCAGAATGAGAGGTTTCTGGGACTTGAGCTTGTGCGCCACTGTCATGAAGATGGCCTCCACATGGTCGCTGTTTCCTCGCTGGTTGATGGATCCGTCCACGCCAGCCGTTGGGTTCTTGGCAGACGTCTCAAACAGGGGCATAGAGTGAGTATCGGCAAACTGCTGCGCCAGGTCCGTGCCCACCTGGATGGAGTCCTGGAGGTCGCATTTGTTTCCCACCAGGATCCTGGGCACTTCCTGTCCCAGAGCATGCTGCTTGCACTCCTCGATCCAAGCCGGGAGGCTGCGGAAGCTGGCGGCGCTGGTCATGTCGTAGACGAAGACCACCGCGTGGACGTTTCGATAGTAGTGCTGTACCATAGACTTCCTGAAACGTTCCTGTCCGGCTGTATCCCACAGCTGGACCTGCAGAAGACAGGAAGGAAGATCGACATACACACACTCAGATGAATCACTTATTTTGTTCAACGGGTATGAGAGCTGCTCATATGTCCTGTAATGTGTTTATGATTCTGCAGAGGGCAGCCAGAACACAGTGCATCTTATTTTGCAGCCACTGCCCTTTAGATAAAGGACCCTTACAAGATACCCTTATCTTGAAGGTTGGTTGGCCTTATACTGTGCATCGTTGTAAGAACCCATGTAAAATAACTCCTGTTTCTTATTCCAATGGTTTGACACTTCTCATTCGCTTACCTTTATTTTTTCGCCGTCAATCTCGATAACTTTCTCCCTGAAGTCCACCCCGATCGTGGCCTCGGTTTTCTCTGGGAATTTGCCTGCACAGAATCGGTAGGTGAGGCATGTCTTGCCCACACCAGAGTCCCCAATCACGATGATCTTGAAGATTCGTGTCCGTGGTGGCGGAAGGTTCACGCTGGTCAGAGAATTGGCAAATTCAGTAGATGTCTCCAGATTTGCCATATTGATAAACAAGCCACTAAACTTGTTATTCGATACGAGCTGTAGCTAGCTCGACCACGAGCAAATATGTTGTGACTCGCGAACTTGCAGCGATTGATCTGTCGGAACAGGACAACCTTGCCCTTGAGACATACAAATTAATATTCATATGTAACCAAGGACACCAGCAACAAACAGCTACCTGGTTACGTTTTAAATCGTACCAGTTCTGAACTGTTGTTCACAAAAATAATATTTATGGGTACTATGCAGCTAGTGGCTGGTTCGTCGCCACGTACAATGTTGAAGGACTCATCTCGCGAGAACTTTCTGGAAAGGGAAAGTCTTTATTGATTGGATCCGTTTCGACCAAAATAGGCGTGTTTTGAATAAATCAACCTTTCACTTCCAAATAAGGCGTACTCATTAACATTTGTAGGGTTTAAACGTCTCTGGGCTCTGTGACTCTTGTCAAATAAGTGTGCTTTAAACAGAAAGCGCTATTACTGTACAGAAGTGTTCGCGTTGAGTGAAATATAATCTGGGAAGGTCCAAAAGTATTGTTACTTTGAATAATTTATTCAGGATGTAAACTGCTAAATGCAGCCTTTTGGGACTGCCAAATATGTTTGCCACTGCTTTCTATAGTTTAGCAAGTGACTCAGTAAATTGAATAGCACCAGTAAACGTAAAAAAAAACAGTCTGGCAACAAATCTCTTTACCTGTAGGCTCGCAGTTTGAAGTTTTCTAACTTCAGCTCCAAACAAATACTCTTCTGCCTGGCCAAACATTGGACATTATTCCCCTGTATCAAAGTCCAGACCAGTCTTTGTGCAGTCGACAACCCGAGCACAACAGGTCTGTGAGCATTTAACCATTGCCACGAATGACAAAACATTTTTACATTAGAAGTATGTAATCTACAATTTAAAGTATGCTTAGAATACTTTGTTCATTTAATTATTTGACTAAAACTTCCCTTATGTCTACTTTGTGTGTCTGAACCATGTTATTGTATGGCTCTGAACTCCCAGGCACAAACAGACATGGATCTGGCTCCCTCTCCCCCAGGATTGGATCTTGAGTATCAGACCATTTTCTCCACTGGGTCCCTGGTTTTCTTGCAAGAGCTCATCTCCACTTTTGATGAAGAGGTTGACAGGGTGACGCTTATTTTATATTACTCATAGACACTGTTTGCATATAGCAAACAGTGCCATAAAATCACACTTTTTAAATGATAACCTGAAAAAGAATTCACATACAATAGCAATTTGAATGAGACATTTTAGTAACTGGAATCCTTTACAACAAAGAGATTCAATGATTCACACTCTGCACCTTGATATTCTAGATCCTGAAGCTCCGGATCTCCAGGAAGGCTCACCTGGACCTGTCAGGTGACCTCCCAGAGTTCTCAGAGGTCACAGCCCACGTCAGAAGTGACCCTACCTGGAGGGTCCGACCTGTGCCCCCCCGGTTGCAGAAGAGACATGTGGATGTGGGGGACCTGGCCCCCTGTGACACCCAACGCCTCCTACAGGCTCTTCGCTCCCCTGCTCAGGGTTTACAGGTACTGGCCAACACAACAGGATGGACTACAATTGGTTGGATTAGTAATTTCGAGTAGTAAAAGCTGTTCATAAATGTCTCCTTTGTTCACTGTTATTGTCTTGTTTGTGTCCCACAGATTGATTTCGATGATGGTAACTGCCCCACATACCGGAACCAGATTAAAGGCATATTTAATGTTTACGAGGTGGTGCATAACAAATTTCCGGGTGAGTTATAGCCTTGTCACACATACTGTATATGCTCAGACACACACATTCTTCAGTCACCAACACACTCTAAAGGGCAGATAAACATCACTCATTAACGTGTGTTTTCTGCTGTCGTCGCCCTCCAACAGACACCCCCCCAATTTCCCAAGCTCCCGTGCTGATGCTTCGCCCTCGTGCATGGAACATGGTGGAACACAACATGATGGTACAGAAACACCTGACTGTTCTGCCAATGTTGCACTGTTTGGTTCACAATCCAGTTTAGGTGTGCTAGAGGTCTTTAATGGACGTCTACGTAACTCCACAGGTGAGAGGGAAGGAGGTTCCCGGTCCTCTGTTTGATTTTGGCCTCCTGATGTTCCACTGTGGGAAGCTGTTGTTTGACTGCGGTAGTGGGCCCTTTTTCTACCTCTCTAAAGTAAGGCTGCATTGAAATGTATAGATGGTGGAGGGTTAATAAAAAATGAACCCCACAAGGAAACCCCCTCTTCATTTCATCTACCTTTTTCTCTCTTTCGTTCCCTCTCTTTCTTCTGTCTCATCCCCTTCACTAAATAGATGGAGGGTTACCTTGAGGCAAGACTATGGAACAAAATATTTGAATGGACAGAGCACAAGGTTTGTGTGCTGATGTACTGTATGTATGTATCTACTGTGTATGTTATATGTATGCATAATGAGTTTGTGTGTGTGTGTGTACATATGTGCATGTCTGTTCCTTTGTATCTGTGTGTGTTATAGTTGGGCCTACCTGTTGGCAGTATTAAGGCCACGGTGTTGATAGAGAACGTTCTGGCAGCATTTGAGATGGAAGAGATTCTGTACGAGCTGAGAGATCACTCTGCTGGTCTCAACTGTGGCATTTGGGATTATTCCGCCTCTTTTGTCAACAAATTTGGTGAGGCTAACCATGAAGCATTTTCCTCATGGGTCGATTATCCACTCACCCTTCATATTACAATATATCTATAATTACAATATCTACAAATGACTTGAATCACATTTACATTCTTTGGCAGTGACAAAGCAACGTACAAAAAGTGCATGTACAAATGCAGCAAATAATTATGACAGGTGAATTCCAAGGCAGAGTCTGTGTTATAAAACATGGCACAGTCACACCTGCTGCTCATATAAGTTGTACATAGAATCTGCACCATCACTCTGAAGGTCAGAGGTCATTTGTTTCTCTTCCAGGTCACCGGGAGGCCTTTCTCCTCCCCGACCGCAGCAAATATGTCAACATGGAAAAGCGTTTTCTGCGTAGCTATATGGACCTGCTTGTCTGCACATGTCACCAGCGAGGGGCGTTGGCCACAGGAGGCATGGCTGCCCTGCTCCTACCTCCAGACAAGGAGAATGCCTCCTGCAGGACAGTGCTGGCTACTGTCACCAGGCAAAGTCACTGGTCAAATGAGCATGCATGCAGAAGTGCAACTCTGTTCTATTGTGACTTTGATTACCATTCAGATTCAGTGTCATGCCATCTGTCCAGTATATTTTTTGTCAAGAGTTTTGTCCTCTAGGCAGGCTATGCAGTATTATCTTATGTATCCATGTGTTTCAGGTTTCTTCATGTCTGTCTCTACACATTTCAGATTGAAGTTACTGGAGATCGATGCTGGTGTTGACGGCTTCATGGTGTACGACCTTGACCTCATAGAACCAATGCAGAAAGTACGTTCCTCGTTGTGATCATTGAGTGTGAACTACCTTTCAACGTGTTTTGAGAGCCTCATTCCCTCATCCTCATGACTCTCTTCCTCTTCCTCTCTGCCACACAGCTCTTCCAGCTCCATACCCACGGTGTTAACCAGCTTCACCAGCTTCGAGAGGACCTAGTGGTTACCCCCGATGACCTACTTTCTATGCCAGCAGTCAGTCGCCAATTCATCTGCCAACCTCACCTGTCTACCAACTCATCGTACTTGTCTCAAACGCAGTGTATACGTATCTAACTGATGTCTTCTTCTCGTTTTGTGAGTGACAGGGTGGAGTAACACTCTATGGTCTGAAGTATAACATTGCTGTGGGTATCTTGTTTATTGAGGCATGGCTTACAGGTGAGAAAGGTATTTTGAGTTGTGATATTTGTTTTCTACCAGCTACAAACTACTTTCTTATGTGTGGAAGGAAAGATGAATACTTAAATCTCAACATTTCCTTATGTTTGACTCAAAGACCTGTCTCTCTGTGGTTTTAATCCAGGTAAGGGCCACTTCTTCTACAGAGGCCAGGTGGAAGACTCCGCCACTGCAGAGATTTCCAGATCCCAGGTGTGTTAATGACCTTCATATGCGTACGACTCCCTGTTGTAAGGTCTGTATTATCACTTCCACAGTGTGAGTTAAGTTTTAGTTACTTTTAGTTTTTACTTAGTTGCTTTGTCTTAGAGGTTAGTTGGAGGGGAAAGTTCATGTTAGTCTAAGTTCCACCCTTGGTCGTAGACCTAAGAGGAGACAGTTCCTGTTTCTGTTGCAGGTGTGGCAGTGGATACGGCACCAGGCCCTCCTGGAGGACAATGGCAGCGTGGTGACCCGGGGGCTGGTGACTGACCTCACTCGGGAAGTCATGGGGGAGCTCCGGGAAGTCACCCACTGCCAGACTGTTGGGTAAGAGAGGGCAGTCTTGAGTCAAGCCTGTTCTATTTCAGTAGGGAAATTCAGATTGTTCCAAACTATATAAGTACAATTCGTTTTATGATAAAGGAACAATCTACAAAAACAGCAACATCTAGACTCCCTTTATTTACTCCCATCAGCTCTTCATCACCAACTCTCTGCTTTTTGTCTCCATTTCTCTTCTCCGGTAGAGATGAACAGAGGCTTCTCAATGCTGCTGCCATGTTCTTGGAGGTTGTTCAGAAGAGAGACTTCCCAGAGTTCCTCACCACCTACCTGAACCTGGACCACACCTTTCTCAGTGCCCAGGACCAGGGTGGCTCAACAGGGAGTACCCCCAGAGCCAAACTCTGAGTGGAGTCACACCCCCATCGTACATGAGCGGTTACATCCCATACGGTTGCTAGAGCAAGTGCTAATTGTATTTTCGGATACAAGTTAAAACATTTGGTTGAAAACATCTAATTAAGGATTGTGCAGTTCTTTGGGAAGGAACGATTTAATTTACTAGAGAAAAAGAAAGAACTAGGCCACTTAGATATATTCTGCTGGCTAGGTCGAGGAGGGCCAAAATTGAAGGATGGGCACCAATATAATAAAATCCAGACAAAACCCCCTCACAAGAGATATTTTATTCAACTCAGTTTAATTCATAACTCCTTGATGTTAGAGAGGAGTGGTCTGTGTAAAGACTTCAATGTGATTGACAAGTGCCTTGTTTACCTAAATGAAAAGTAAAACAATGAGACTGAGTGGTAACAGATGCCATCACATTTACACCTTATGATGGACAAACAGAAGCAAACCCCTGAAATAAAAGCCAGATAACTGTAGGATGCTGTTGTGACGAGTGATTATCTTTTATAAGTGGTTGTTTTAATGGGACCCACACATTTTTCACAAAGGGTAAAACTGCAGAAATACAAAGAGAATAGAAGGAAATAAAAATGGATTTGTCAGTCATAAAGCTTTACTTCAGCAGATGGACTTCTGAGCTCTGTGTGTGTCTTTGCACTGAGACCGGATGTGTCCTGGCCCCTTCCACCTGGAGTTCATGTTTAGATGTCTGCCATTGGACACCCTAGTGGCTGAGTAGAGGACTACATGAGCTCGGACGATTGTAACCGAGTGCAACGCCTCAATGCTTCCCCAGGAACAAGTGATGCCTCCTCAAGTGTTCCACCTTCTTATATTTGGCACATGCCAGCCTCAACACTACATATGAACACAGTCCCCAGCACTACTACAATATCTCAGTTTTCAAACATTTTTATTTCTTTATTTGTGGTTTTAATATATAAATTACCTTTTTAAAAACGTGAGAAGAAGCAGATGCACAGAGGAACATGGGGTGGAATCACAGGAAACAGAAACCCTGTTCACAGAAGCTTTCCACCCAACCCGCTTTCTGCCCTCCACGTCCTCCCTCTTCTCTGTACGTTTTTATTTCCTTTTGTTGTTGTTTGTTGTTTTAAAGAATAGTTGTCACCGGGGGGTTAAAAAAAAGAAAGTAAAATGGGCTTTATGTTTCCTCTCCTCTTCCACATCTCTCTATCCTTCCCTTTCTCTCTGTGGCTCTCTGTCCATCCAAATCAGTGCACTGCAGGGGGTGGGGGGGAGGGGGAAAATCACAGACAGCCGAAGCTGGGGGATGGGGAGTTGGGAGGGTGTCGTTGGCAGACTAGCGGCTGGAGGCGTGTGTGCGCGCGCTCTTCCTCCTCCTCCTCCTCACATGTCGTTAGCCATCTCGTCGTGCTCACCAGCTGACAGGTCCCCGTTGGCGCTGATTGTGGTGCTGTCCTCGTAACCCGGGGGCATGAACGCCAGCGTATAGGGGTACAGCTTGTTGCAGGCGGCGCGGTACGACTCGGTGGCCTTCTGCTGGCCCTCCCCCAGACTGCCCTCACGCAACGCCTGCAGAGCCTCCGTACAGATCTGAGGGGGGGGGGGGGGGGGGGGAGAGCCGTCAAGACACCTGACCACTTGAGCCGAGAAACAAAAAGGAGCCGTTTACTGAAGAGTGCCGGCTTACCTGGATGCTCCTCCCAGTCAAGGACTCGTCCAGCGCCGTAGCCAGCTCGCACGCCATCTTGTCGGACGAGGAGTCCAGGTAGAACATCATCTTAGCAGCTGTAAGAGGAGGAACATGGATGTCAACGCCTGTGGTTCTGCGTTGTTACATGGACCTGTTGTGGAAACAGAGTGCACTGTTTGGGGCTGTGTGTGCGTACCAGCTAAGCGGTGCGGTACAGAGTTGGAGTGTTTGCTCAGGTAGTTCTTGTTGAAGCTCTTGGGGTCGCTCTCTCCAAACAGCCGGGAGATCTCCTGCTTCAGTACCGTCCTCACAGCTTCCGGAAGGTCCTGGCTGTCAGACACTGCACAACACATTCAGGACAGCCAGAGGATTATCAACTAACCAGAACAGTGTTCTGGAACACCACGTCACCTTCATTCTCCAAAAGAACACAACCATACATCCCAACAGATACTCCCTCTACTCCCCCTCTCTCTTCTGCGTCTTGACGATAGACTGAGGTACCAAGCTAGGATTAATCAGAAAGGTTGACAGGATGTTTGTACAGGTCCGCTGAATACATGTGGGGGAGGAATACGCCCCCCCAATGCAGAGGTACAGACCAGATGTCACTGTGGCCCAGATACAAAAGACCAGAGACAGCTACAGAGACAAACAGGCCCTGGGTGTTCTCTGGGCATCATTCAAGGAGCTTTGATTATGTGGCTAAGTAGCACTGCCCCCTTTTAGGAACAGCTACCACAGAATATTCAGTATACTTCTGGTGTCACCTGAGGTGCATGTGAGGTTTAGAACACTTGGGCATACCTCCTTTGAAGAAGCGTACTAGACACTGGTGGAGCCAGGGGTTGGAGGGCTCCATGGAGAAAGCCCGCTTCACCGACTGTAGCATTAACAGGTACTTCTCTATTGGAGAGGGGGAAAAGAGAAAGAGGGGAGGAGAGGTCATCAGAGTCCAGACAAACTGGTTCTGAAACGTTTGTTTCCATTCTGGTGGCCATGCGTGGTACCTTTTCTGAAGTAGATCTCGAACGCCAGTAGGTGCGTCTCGATCTTGTTCTTCACCAGGTTCTTCAGAGGGGTCAGGAACTTCACTGCCTCCTCCAGAGGACTCTCCACCTGCAGACAGGTGACGACCATGACGTTCACTGCCTTGTTGACCTGGGTTCTCACACCCTGACTAACTATTCATGGCTATTGACAAGGTGTGACAGACACATGGACACACAGATCTTTCCTTGCTTTAAATGATCTGTTTATATCTCTGGAGACGAGACACCCACCTTGGCCAGCTTGTCGGGTATGAGCTCCTCCTTGGGCCCTCCGATCTCCTCGTCATCGTCCTCCTTCTTCTTCTTCTGGTTCTTCAGCTGCTTCTCCTTCTCGGCGTTCTTCTTCTCCTCCTCCAGCTGTGCCTTCTTCTGCGCCCGCCTCTGCTTGTTCCTCAGCTTCTTCAGCTCCTTGTCCGTCAGGTTCTCTGGTGAAGAGACGGGCCGAGAGAGAGAGAAAAAGATGAGACGTAGAATTTGGTGAGATTTAGAGAAATATAAGCACAATGGATTACATATTACTTTATGAGGCATCAACTAAACAGATGGGTTTTATGGCGCACACACACGTAATATCTAAACAATCACACACCTACTCACACACGTTCCCACACTCACCGGCGTCGGCCTGGTGCTCCTTGTTGTCGTCGGCCAGGGGGTTGTCGTGCAGGCCCAGATAGATGTGGATGGCGGTGCGCGCTGCCTTGTAGTAGAAGGGATGCATGCGCAGCACGTCCTCCAGCTTGAGCAGGTCCACGTAGGAGCGCAGCGTCATCTTCCTCATGCAGTAAGTGTGGAAGTCAAACTGGTCGTCCGTGATCTCCACAAAATGCTGAGGGGATACAGGGAGAGACAATTCCTGATTTTCTGCAAGTTGGATCTGCTAATTACCCTTTTCTTGGCTAGTTTCCAAACTACTGTCAGTTGATGGGGTGGGTTAAAAATCTGGCAACCCTGTCTGATGTCAGACAAATAAAAGAAGGGATGATTCTGATTGGTTGTTTGGAGGATAAAAGATTGGACAGGCTCATTATGCTGTGGCTTACCCTTTCGATCTCGTGGCACTTCTTGAGCGCCTCCCCAAACTTGTTCATGGACTTGTAGGCCAGGGCACACTCGGTCTGGAACCACATGCACTGCATCTCGTTCAGGTTCTCCACCGCCGACGTTCCCTCCTGAAACACGCACAGCGTCAGCCATCAAAACATCCCAGCGGCCAAAGTGCACACGCACGCTCCAGTTTGGGACGTGCAACAGTAAAAGGAGGACTAGAGGGACAAGGCTGCAGCACCCGTGTGAACTTGGAGCACATCTCCTCTGCCTCCTTGACCAGGCCAGCCTTCAGCATGTACTTGGCACACTTGGAGTTGATGAAGCGGTCGGCCGTGTCCAGGGCCTGGGCCTCGTCCATCCACCTGGCTGCCTCCTTGATGTTCCCTGCATGCTGTGGGGGGAAGAGGGGGGGGGGGGGGAATGTCAGAAACATTGGTCCAGTTGATGATTTGATGGCCTAGGTAGGTTGAGAAGTCTGGCGCGTGGTGCATCTTGGATGTGGTGCGTTGGTGTGATCAGGCTGGTCTTGTTTTCTGAACAGATGTATGAACGTGGCTGTGCTGCTGACAGATGTGAGTGTGTGTCTGCATGCAAGTGCCTGCATCCCCTACCTTGTAAATCTTGGCTTTGATGAGGAACAGTTCTATGAGCGTTGGTGTGCTCTCGATGGCTGTGTTGATGTAGTCCAGGGCTAAGGCCTGTTGGCCAACGTGGTCAAAGTGCTGAGCCAGGAAGTACTGCACCCACAGAAGTGTGGTGGGAGGTTCCTCTTTCCCATCATCTACAAGACACACACGATCACTGACACAGATATAGCCCACAAAATAGGATTTTTGGTTTTGGTTTTACTACAATCTAATACTTACCATTTTGACTAAACATTCGACAGCTTTTTAGGCAAGTTGCGTATCCCACTACTAAATCTTCTATAATTGACACCTGCACGGAAACGAATGAGGGCGTTAACATTGATGGGTTCAGACACGAACTTGGAGATAATTTCTAGCGTATCTTTCGGGTTGTCTTTACCTTCTCCTTGTCGCTATAGAGAGACTTGAGAGTGGTGAAGACTGGCGGGCAGCCTTTACTGAAGTTCATCCTCAGGTAGCAGTCCAAACATTCGCAGAATTTTTCACCTGGTTACCAAATGTTAGGAGTTAGGGCGACGGTACTTTCAGTGACATTATTTTACTATGTAGAAAGAATAAGCGTGTGTGTGTGAGTACACATACCAGTGAGGAAGGTGAGAGGAAGCCTTCTGGGCACCAGTCCTTTGGGGAACTTCACCCACACTTCCTCATAAATCTTCTGCCTCTCCTCAACAGTCCCTGTGGGCACAGACACGTTACAAGAGTCAGGGTGTCCAACACTGACCACATGTTCCCAACAGGCAGGCCACAGAAACAGAAAACCTCAGCGTCTTCCTGGATCACAGCTGAAGAGCAGACTCAGAAGAGGCTACGTGATGGCCAGGTGCAGGCGTACCTGGTTTCAGTGCCTTCTCCAGACCCTGGTAGTAGGCCCAGTTTTCAGGGTTCCTCTCCTGGAGTCTCCTGTAGACCTCCAGGGCCTCCTCTGGCCGGTCCAGCTGCAGCATCAGCTCTCCTGCAGCAGCACAGGCAGTTAGGAGACACTCAAGAAGATCTACTAAGTCAGCCTCACTTACCACAAAATGGTCTGTGCCAGATTCCTTTCATACACTTACACTTCTCTACTGTAAACCCACTTGGACATCATAAGGACAACCATCATCGAAGCTCACACACGTACCTCGGGTCTCCTCCACTGCCAGCTTGTCACAGATCTGTTTCTCGTAGGTGGTGAGGTGTTCCAGTGCTTCCTTGAACAAGCCCGCCTCCCGGAGCACCTGGTTCTGGTAGAGCAGCAGCTCGCTGTACTCATAGTCCACCTTGTCCGGAGACGTCTGGAACAACATAGCGACACCAATCACATTTACTGGCGCAGGCACGGCAACTCATCATATTTACCGATATGAGGCAGACAACCAAACACTTTCAATTAATGCTAGAGCCCTCGAATTCGGACCGCAGATACACTGCTCGTGCTGTTATAACGATGAGTCTGGCTCACCTGTTGTGTTTTGCGAAACTCCTCTACAATCTTGGCAGCCATCTCAAAGTCTTCCAGCAGGTGGTAGGCTACGGCGTAGCCGATCCACGAGGCCCTCTGGGCAGGGCGCAGCTGCAAGAGCTGGTAACGTGTCTCCTAGAGAAGCCGAGAGAAGGGTTGAAGCAGGCAGACACACACACACAGCAGATCCCCCTGATGCCTCTCCCACCCCTCTCTCCTACTCCTTCCCATCCTCACCCGGTACCCCTCCAGGTCCCTCATCTGAATCTGCAGGAGGGACAGGTCCCGGAGGATCTGCAGGTTGTCCTTGTCCCACTTCAGAGCGTTGCGGTAGCACTTGATGGCCTCATCGTACTTTTTGTCAGACCTCTGCAGCAGCCCGTACACGTGCCAGCCTGGGACACCGGGGGTTAAGGAGGCCAAGACACACATGGAAACCACCCAGGAGGAAAGAACGACCACATACCTGAACTACCTAAACCTCCCCACATGCACCACTTAAGAGTGGGGAACATTCAAGACTAATTTCCAATGCAGAGAAACCTGATACTTCCACTAGAAACTAATGACTGGATATAATGCAAAAACGGGTATGCAGTCACAGTGTGTTGCACAAGATCTAGTTCTCTGTCTCCTCCCTCTTCAGGAGGGGTTGAGGCCCAAACCATGCAGCCAAGAAGCATCAATGCATCTCAGTGTTGGCAGGCTGGTTAAAGTGGCGTTTCTCAGCGCAGCAGGAGGATACAGACGTGACTCTTGAGGTCGTTGCGTAGGCCCCTCCTCACCAGCTCGTACGCCTCCTCCTTTTTCCCCAGACAGTTCAGGGTCAGCCCCTTCATCGCCAGGGTCTCTGAGGGAAACAGAGAGAAGGAAAGAAATCCAATCAACCTCATTAGTTCTTTCGAAATCATAAAGTAATGGTTGAGGAAATGTCAATGGTTCCGTTTATTTCTCCATTTCTTTTAACTGCTCTGGCAGACAGACAGAATCAGATGTGTTAAAGTGTCTTACCTCCATGCTCTGCAAACTTTGGGTTGGTGAGGATCTGTTTGCAGAACTTGAGTCCATTTCTGTACTGCTTGTGCTCGTAACATCTCTGCAGGACGGATCAGATAGGGGGAGAATATTGATCTTTACTGATCTACTGCACGTGTGTTGCAATCTGATGCCTCCTTATTCTAGTGGCGAAGAAAATGTGACGCACAAAAACAACAGGGTAGTGTATCATCCAGCACAGACAAAAACCCAAACCTAAGTAGAGTGTGCATACTGTGACACTCTGGCTAGTGTGATCCTGAGGGTAGTCTGAGACATAAGCTTGTGTGAATCAGTGGTGATCAGAATAGTGATTAGAGAGCCTGCCAGACAGACTTAGAATCTGCCTGCATGATCTGCCAGGGTCAGCAGTCAGCACAGCAAGGCCTGGGTACCCAGAACCACAGCTTGCCAATAACCACACAACAATGCCCACCAATCCCTCCTGGCACAGATTGAGGAGAGTCGATCCAACAGTACTTGGACGGGTGTGGGGTTGATTTAAAAAACACTTTCAAGCAATACTTTAAATGGCAAGAGGGAAAAAAACGAGCACATTTTCAAGATGCCACGGTAAACGTCTTTAAATAACCACATCGTGTTTTTTCTCCTAAAACTACGGCTAACTGTTTATAATAGTTGGCAACAATCGACGTTTAGCAAAGCATGCCATGCGTAACAGCAAGGACTAGCAAGCATGACGAAAGATTCTCTTTAACGGTGCTTCAGCATAGCAGTCAAAGTCTTATGTTTAATTATCGCATCCATGATTTCACGGTTATAAGTAAAATGATGTTGTTAGCAATAAAGCAAACGTATGCATACTACTAGCTTTCTCTAGCACCGGTGGTGTGGAATGAGTCTGCAGTGTGCCTAGCTAGCTTTGCAGGCAGCTAATTGTTAGCTAGTGTAGGCTTTACATCTAGGTAGCTAGCTGTCACTCACACAAGCCTTGCAATATTGTGTTGTTACATGATAAACGACGCGAGACCAGTGTATGAAAGGCGGTCCGTTTCTGACTATCTAGCCTGCTTACTTGTGACTCGGTTTGCGACAAACATCCAAGACGGACAGCTATCGGTACTCGCTGTCTTGCTAATCAAGTTAGCTTCCTGATAGCTGGCTAGCTGGATAAGTTGAAATTGATACAGAAGCTAGCAGGTTGGCTAGCTAGCTAACTTTATATTTAGCATGCTAGCATTGGCATTTAGCTTACCAATATTCTCTTGAAGAGAGCATTCTCCTTCGGCGGTAGGGTGATTGTGGGCATTCTGTAAACTGGCTATTATTGTATAGCTTCACACATGAATCGTGATATAAGTTTCCACTCTCTCCCCCCTCGGTCTCTTCGACTCAAAGCTCCCGGACTTGTCTCGCTCTCTTTCGGGCTCTTCTTCCTCACGTGGTGACAGGCAGCCAGGGCCCCCTTCAGACCAAAATGGCTGGTTACCTTCTCCTCCGGGTCAAACTGTGCTCTGCGGCTGCGTGTCTACTACGAGGCCTACCTGTTTGCATGAACACACATATAAACTGAGAACCAAAAACAAAGTTATTACGGTCGTAATAATGTAATAATAATATATATGTCTCAATGGACACGTATGTTTGCATGGACATTTAATTATGCTTATGTGGTGAGGTAAAAACACTTGGATACAGATTGTATAGATGTTTGTAGCATTCATATTTGACTAACATCAAGCACATATTGTGGAGACGGATTGAATTGCATGGATGCATTCAATTCCAAAAACACTCGCATTCTTCCCTTGTGTAGTAATTAGGGGCTCGTTATTCCAGTCATCTGTACACACTTATTTTGATTTTAAGTATTTATACTAAATAATGTAATTTATCACTGGTTATCTCGTGGTCATTAACTGGCATAAATTGAACAAAGTAGAGAACGTATCTTTCTGGAATGGAATTTAGCCCAGAAGGTCTTCATCGGTTTTTCTGTTTTCCTGTACTGTACTAGCCAACCAGTTCGAATAATCAATCAAAGCACGCCTCGATCACACTGTGGGTGAGGGATTGCCTCTTGTGTGCTGCTAAAATGACACTCAGTCGTTTATTATCGCGGGCAGTAATCGTCAGCAAAAGTAAGTAGCTGAAAAGTAATAACAAATATTTAATAAATGGTAACGTTCTAACTGGGTTGGTTAGCTAATAAAACACTTGTATGTTTTTAGGCCTGACCTTAGCTTAGCCTAGCTTCTTCGACTAGCAAACCAATGTCAATACAGTGACAGTACAAATACAGTCAGTCACACTGGCATTAACCCACTCGCCTAGGTTAGTCAAATTCGTGTGTGTTTTGTATTTTGCTATATTACTTAATCGCTAATTACTTATGTAGCTATACATTGGATTCAAATATATTTTGCGAAATATGTGCATAGCACAATTGCAGGCAGATTTATTGCAATTCATTGACTATCACATTGGTTGCTGATACCACTTTTTCAATAACTCCATGGGTTAGTGCTTGCTGAACACGATTACACTTTTTTGTAACTAAAAATTTGAAAGCGTCAAACCCCTACGCCTATGTTCATGTTTCGTTGCTTTAAAACAACATGTTGAAAGTAGGGTATTGTTTGTTGAATCGCAGGTGGGACTAGGTCAGTGTTTACGGCTGGGACGCCAGATTACAACAACCCCAACTGGGTGCGTGTTGGTTTAGCTTTTGGGACAACTGCATTCCTTTGGGGCCTGGTGAGTACTCCCTACTATCTAACACTGTCCCCACTCACTGGCCTCCGTGCTTTTTTCTCCACTTTTTAAGCCCGCCTTTGAACACAAACATTAAGAAGCCTATTGGTGTTGATCCTACATAAAACCAACAGCTTTAAGTGTATTGGGGTGTGAACGCAAGATAAGAAAGGCAACTTATATTTTATTTTATGGCAACCTATATTTTATTTTATTGTATATTTTATTTTAATTGTATTCCACTTAGTATTGCCAGTTTATGTATCCTTAGTATAGTTAAACCATATATCTAAATTTAAGATTCCTATATGTTTATTGTATGCACCTTCCTGCCAAAGCAAATCCCTTGTCTGTGCAAATTTTCATGGTGAATAAATACCTTTCTGATTCAGATTCTGAAGAGATAGGAGAATGTGGACCATAAATGTCCTTAAAATGGCCCATAAATGCTAAATAGAAATGTATGTTTCTGATTTCAGCTCTTCAAACAGCACAGCACAGATGTACATGAGTACAAAGTGAGCAACGGCCTGGAATAAAATCTCTGACATGTAAGTGTTCAATCTGTAAGGAAAAATACAGACCTAAACACAAAACTAACCTTTAAAAATAACTGCAATCTTAATTTGATCAATCAGGCAATCAGGCAATACGGGTTTGTTCCTTTATTTTCTTTTGTAAAAGTACTCAGTCAAATCTTTGCTTTCTTTGCAGGACTAGAGCTGTTATCGACCAGGAGGGTCAGTCTCTTTGATCCAATCGATGTTGTTCTTTTGTTTGTCTATTTTTTGGGGAAGTGATAATCCTGTGTCCAGATTACCCAGTACTGTATAATAAAGTTATGAACATGTATCACCCTGTGTCCTTCTCATAAACCAACGCGAGAGCGAGAGCGAGAGCGAGAGCGAGAGAGAGAGTGCGTGCCTGCGCGTGTGGCTATGAAGACACTGCAGCGTAAATGTTCACCTGCCAGATGACAACACCAAGATGGAGCTTTGCCAGTGCCCATGTTTGTCTTTGTTGTAAACAGATCAACTGCAGCATACAATTAGTTAACCAGATTACTGAGGACCCTGATGCAGTGCAGTGGTACTGAAGCTATTTGTTCTCATGTAGCTCTTGTGCTATTTATGCCTATTGTGGTTGCTGTTTTAGATCAGATTCCACACAGCCTAATGGTTGTCAGTAGGACAAGTAATGTAAAAGTCTACATTATTTTCTGCTGCTATTTCTAATTTGTTGTTCCCCCCCCACACACACACAAACAAACTACCTTTGTAGCTTCTTACGGGGAAAGGTACAAATGTAAGCATTTGTATCTGCTTGCTACTGCTTGTTATTCTCCTGTTTAACTCATATTCACACATTTGAAAACAACATTGCTTATAGTGAGTGTGCAAATCTACTCATAAAACCACCTTTAACAAATTCTGATCTCCGTTGTTTGGGCAAACCTAAACTATTCCAGGGGGTCACCCCTGTTATGGGATTTTACATTTAAATATTGATTTGACGTTCATTTTGATTGTGCATTCCTATATTTATTTCTAGGCCATATTTAATGTTGATGACATTAGTGTTGCATTTCAAAATATGCGTCTAACTACAATAAGAGGAGAAACAATTTTTCTGTTCGACCTTTTCCCGGTGAGGGTGCATGCGTGACGTGTGTGAGAAAGGGGGAGGTGAGAAGCACTCAGGAGAAATCAGTCGCACAGCAATCGCGTTCGAGGCAGGGCTCTTCCTCTCACACGCGGCCGACTAACAGCCAAGCTGACTTGCCCATCCAACTCGCTACAGCCAGTCATCCAGTCAACTTCCCAGCTCACGCTGTGGGTTATTCCTCCCGTATTTATCAGATAGAGCACTGAGATGTTTTTCTGCAGAGCGGCCTGGCAAAGATTTGGGCCTTTGGCACGGAAAACAGCCTACAGGTTATCTAGAGATGGTGAGTGGTGGAGTGCCAGGACACTGGAACACATTTTATATGTATGGGCATTTTGCAATTTTTTAAAATTCTTAATCTCTTAACTCGGTAATGTCCATGGGTAGGCTACTTTTCCGAATAGAACATTTTGTACTCAAGCAGCTTGACTTTGCTTAAACTGCCGCATTCGAAATGTAAAAGATGGCACCGGTGTTGTTTAACAGGGGGAATGAAGGTCAATTGGAATTTTTGGCAAAGATGCTCTCAATCGTTTCGTAAGGTGCATTTGGGTGTATATTGCGGAGCTAATTTGCCTACTTTTAAGGCAGTCAATTCTATTTTCTCTCGAATGTCTTTGTCGTATAGAATGCAAACAGGGCCTAAGATATTATTTGAAACAAATACATTGGTGGTTTGTTACGCAAACTCAACCTAGCGCAACCGCTCTACCAAATCTGCAAATCCTCTTCAATCGTTTAATTACTCAGCGTGCGTGTTGCCGGTCTCAGATAAATTGTTACATTGTAAAGAAGGCGATTACTGTGTCTTTGATGTCAATATTTAATATTTATAATGATTATACGCTAAAATTGGACTACAGATTTGAAAGAAAAACCCAGTGTCTACTGATTGAAGCGTAGCCATGAAGTATGATGTATTTATTTTATTTGAAATATCTAAATGTGACCTTCAATAGATCAAGGGTGGAACAGAAATATGGTTCCTGCTCTTGCTCACGTGGTAGAGAACGTGTGACGGTGTCCTTAATGTATAGACAGCGGACAAAGCAAGCGTCTCACTGTTTCAGCCCCACACCTCTAAACACTCAAAGCTGTGCTCAACAAAAATAGTTGTCCAGCATTTATTGGTCCACTTTCTGTACATTAAGTACTTTACGCTTCTATGTTGTGGCTTGTTGTTTATCCAATAGCCTTGATCAATTGTTCCATATGTTATTGTATAATAAACATGTCCATGGACAGGAAATGTACAAAAAACGTATATAATTGTTAAAGTAAAAAAGAAATAAGCAATTTGTAAAACCGATCCTCCCGCTAGCTATTTCTCAACTGCTACGCATCCCCTTACCTCATGGCACCCCTCTCTCTTGCTTACGTAGCATTGCTCTGGCCATGCCAATGTTTTTGCTGTCTTTGCTTCACCATTTTAAGTTCCATTTTAGCTCTTAAACCCACACATACATAGACGGGTTTACCGCAGTTTAGAACCACCAGTGTCCTCGTATTGCGCAACGTCTGTCCCTGATTATGCCTGTTTGTGTGTGTGCACTTCTCCGTGCTCGTGTCCAGTGAAGCACTGCTCACGCATGACGAGTCACGGACCCCTCCTTTAGCACTGCCTCCAACGACACTCACCATTATACAGCCCCTGAGGATAACATAGATTAATTCCATGACCTCCTTGTGACCCGTCTCCCCTCTTCCTGTCAGGATGCTCACTACCTTAACCCCTTGACTCCCAGTACTGGAGAGTTTATCAGCTTAGCAGGTATAAATAACGAGGTGTTGGGTGAGAGCCTGGTTAGGGAGCTCAGTAGGGGCTGCAGTGACAGGCTTATCCCAGTGAGAGTATGAGGGGTTAAATCCCATTGGACGCCACTGGGTCCTGTTGTGGTGGTTGTCAGGGAAATTCTATGAAGTTCATGTGCAAGACCATGTCTTCACAGTGGCAACTGTTTGAACTCATTTGTTGAAGGAGTTAATGTTGTTCAGTAACATGAATACACATTTGACAAGGGAATGCTGGACAGCAGCAACACAAAGTAATACACAGCAAGTTTGTCTGTTAAGATTTGTCAATAATGGGTTCCCCGTTGGCTCCCTGGGTAGTGTGTACCATATGGGATTCCAGACTGTATGTTCTCCCTCTCTCCCTCCCTCTCCCCCCTACATTTTCTGCCCATCCAATAATGCTTGAAATTGCGCAAAAATATCTCTTTATTATTGTTATATCCTTATAGTTTATTACATTTATTAACCTTAACTTGAGGCTCTGGATGTGCCATCACATTGTCAAATGTTGATTCAGACAGGAAACAATAGTTCTTCCCTCAGTGGTTTGACAAGTGAATGAAAAAGGCAAACACTAGAGTTCTGCCAACAGTCTCTGTTATGGTTGTTTACAAAATGCAACCTGATCCCTAAGGTTGAGGTAGTCACTGGCAGAAGATACAGTCCTGTGTTCTAACAACCAGTGTAGATATATTTTGCCTTAGTAATAAGGTGATATGTGCCTGATCTGAAAGATACCTAATATGCTTTAGGTGTTTTTTTCTGTTTGTGAGAGCTCTTACCTGATCGCATTAGCAGGGCATTGACACACTTGCAAAATTACAAAAACAAGAGGTAAAGAGCAAGTTCTGTCATTTGCAATGGATTCATAGAATATGACATGCAATCAGGAAATTTGATTTAGTATACTACTCACAAAAACATGACTCTAGCCTAACCTTTCAAAAACCACGTTGTTCTTTTTATCAGAGGTCAAATGTGGAGTCTCATGAGCATGACAGGAGTTCAATTGATATAGGCATATTCCTGAACTCCTATACCCATTCCACACAATCCAATAACAGCAAGGCCTCCTCCTGCTGTAACAAAGTGTCTCGGGGCACCTACCCTCTCGGTCCGTGAGAGACATGTCGATAGGCTGGCACTCTGGGCCTATCTGGTTTCAATCTTTTTAAAGCCACCGCACAGACTATTTCCGGTTATATATGGTAGACGATTGAGGGTTATCTGGGTTGACTACTTATTTGAGTAAATCCTTTTTCATTGGAATCTCATGTTTTTTTTTCTCTCTCTCACCTTCAAAATAGAAAAATACTAGCATGATATGACAATGCGTTGTTCTGTAAGGAGATTACATCACCTCTAACCACTGACCTTTACCCTTTGCAGTGGTTCCTAGGCGTCAGATGTCATCGATCCCTGGTGGAACTGGGGAGAACATTATTTATGCTCTCCTTTGTGGTGGGGCCTTCGCTGGATCAGTCACCTATGTGAGTACCTGACTCCACCCCCTTCCCACCACAACAAAAAACATCCCTGACATTAACATGTTGTGAGATGATGTAACGCTCTGATAGTAACAACTTGCCATAGCATGCCACAAATCCTGAAATAAGGCTTTCTTGTGTGTTCCGAAACAGGCTTACAGTACTGTGACGTCAGACCACGAACGATTCAACGACCGCGTGGCTGAAATAAACGCGAGACCCAAGACAGAGTGGACACCCAAACCATGGCCCCCAAAGAGTAAGCCCCCCCCCCTCACTCCTTCCACCTCATCTGTCATTCACCTCCAGGCAATCACCATCTGCTCACTTAGTACATCACCTATAGAGTAGTTATCACCTATACGTAAATAAACCAAATCCAAAGAATCCTTTCAGGGCATCAAAAAACTCCACGGAGAAGTCCAGTGTTTGACCCTCATCACTTTGACTCTCCTTAGCCCCTTAATCAACAAATCAACCGCCTGATCACTGACTGATCTTTGCATAGCAGGTGTCCTCTCTGGCTTTGCTGTGCATGTGGATAAAGCAAAAGATGTGGTCCAAACTAGGGATTGTGGGCCAGTTGGAGGCCTCGATAATCTCTACTTATATCAGCGTGAAGAACGTCATTGACAGTGAACACGCACACACATACATCCACATTTGCAGGGTCATACTCCCAAAGCTTCTGCCTGGCTTGTCTTTATGTGTCATGTTGTTTCTTCAAGGAGACTTGATCCCACTGAGAACCCTGTTTAGCTGTGCAGGGCCAAACACACACTCGCAAGCACAGACACATGCAGAATTGGGCTTCTCAGTACCTCCACTACTTTCCTTCCCTGACAAAGATCCAACAACAAAAGGACATGACTAACTTCGAGAGGGGTGTGTGGGGTCAGCAGTTATTTAACAAGTACTTGGTCTCAACGTAGCTATGGAACCTGAGCCAAGACCATCAGTCTATGGCACGTTCTCTGGCCTGGGCAAGGTGTTGCCCCTGGCAGCTGCCTATCTCTCCCCTGCGGCCCTCCACTATTCTCTCCTGCCAAAACCACTTCCTATAAACAAAAACAAAGTTGTTGTCCAAGTTCCACTGTGCATGTTCCATCAGCTGATATGTCAGTTGTAGATAGTTTACAAGCAGTCAAGCTATTTATTTACTTTGGGAGAGAGCCAAACTAAGAGCCAGTAGATGAGATTAGATGCAATTATAACAGCTTTATTTTTCTTGTGTGTGTATTTAGACTAGCTGGGATCATCAGAGCAGTAAACTAAACACATTTTATCTCTGAGCACACTTAGCTTACATTAGTCTTGCGCGTCTCACAGCCAGACAAGACATTCATCGTGAGAGTGCGATGATAATCATTCAGTGTAAACCCATATACATGGTAGATGCACGAGAACAATCATCCATCGGCTCACATTCGTATCTGCCAAACCATTCCATAAAATATTCAGTTCCTTCTTAGAGCCTTCTGTGACTGTGATTCTGTCTCTGTTTTTAGGCAGGGATGGAGAGGAGGAAGAGGAGGGTGAGTGCCTTCGTGTGACTAATTACTGGGTTTTCTTTTCTTCTCACTCACAGCCTGGCTCTTAAATACTGAATGACCAATGAAGCACTGAATTTGGCAAGGGGTACTTTGGCATGGACTTACTTATTCTCACTATCTTATTCTCACTTATTCTCACTTATTGCCTTGTCACTTTGAACGTGTTTTCTTTAGGTGCACTCACAAAGCTAGGTCTCTCTTCAGCCTTGTTTACTAAAATGCATTTTCCAGAATCAAATATGGGAGGAGGAGTAGGGGATTCATGAGCTCTGAAACTCGGGTGGAATCAGAGTATTCAGATAGGTTTACTTAGTCTAGATGGTTGAACATTGTTGTTCACCATGTATGGTTGGGCTCCTGAATTCTCATTGGCTAGCCACTATTGCACACAAAGCACACTGTCATGTCCCTGTTCTGATTAATGATAAGAAGTGCTCTGCCTGAGTTTAAAAAAGGGCAGTCAGATTAATCAACAATAAGGAATTTTCTGTATGCTTTATTAGTATCAGTGTTATACATCTTTTTAAATAATTTAGGATTGAGGTAATATGTATCTATATTATATTGTAGAAGAATCAAATCACTTAAGGTGCCTTATTAAAGTTTTTTTATATATCTTTAAAGTTTATCATGAATAAAATCAATTGAATAATGTTCACTAATCTAACTACAGAATGACCCCACAGTTTCAATTACTTTGAATTGTATAGAGGTAGAACTTCTTGGTGTTCCTTCTCAGCATCTGACCCCATCCCTGTTTTCCACACACTTGATCCTGTTGGCCAAAAGACCTGTTAATCAGAACAGGGGGCTAGCCTTCCATGACACTCCTGTCTACCCCAAAACAAAGACTGTCCTTCCCCTTTCTCACATTCAGTCCTCCCCCCCCCCCCCCTTCCACACTTTCAAAAATTGCTTTCTCTACTTGCTGCCTACATTGAGTCCACACTAAGGCCCTTCATCAAACCGAGACAACAGGTGACTTTGTCATAGAGTGCCACAATAAGGGGATTTGTAGAACAGTGCCTTGCACAAGCATCCACATACATGTACAGAATATGTAAAAGATGCATTACATATAGTTCAACAGTGTAGTCGTCGTTCAATTTGAAACGTGTAACCTTACCTGTTAATTTGTACTTGTTAATGTTTAAAGCAAAAATTAACTATTTTGCTAATTGTCTGTATTTTTTGCTCTTTTCAGTGTTGTAAGGCTAAATACGGTCCTCTGCGCCCTACGCATCAGGGGACTATAGAACTGGACTCTTTGGATGAATCTGGGGGAAATTCCTCTTCGTCTTTTCTCTTCTTCTGTACTGCTAAGAACTAGTCCAGCTAATCGTTTATTCAACTTTAAAATTCTTGTCACTAAACTTTGTAACTTCTGGATGCTTCTCATTGCGTACTCTGCTTTTATTTATTTCACATTGACCAAACTGGTGCTACATTATGGTCTCTTGCTGATGTAATGTTAAATGAAAATTGATAAATGACAAGAGAAAAACAAAACAAAAAAAAGTCCCCTGACTCCCCCTGTCTTAAATAAACACGCACACCTGGACTGTCTCTGTTATTGTCGGGCTTGCAGAGTTCCAGGTTCTGTTAGCCTTGATTGGATGGTAAGGCACTTTTTACCCCCTCCCCACCCCCATATCCCACTCCATAACCTCATTACGTTTCTCCTCTCCCGTCCACCGCCATTCCTCTCCCTCTCTGGTTGTATGCCTTGTTCCTTTTCTCTATCTCCCGGGTTTGCATGCCGTTCTGCTCTGAGGTCTCTGCTGCAGTGATGTTGCTCTGCTCGTTTGTTTTACCCCCTGCAGGTGTGGGACGTGGTTTGCAAGGGTGGTAAGAGGTTTGAAGTGGTGTGTGTGTTTGTGTGCTGCAGTGGATGTGTGTTATATGATATAGGAGTTACTTAATATACAGTTTATTTAAAATAATTTGTGTGTAAAGATATACATGATAGGATGAACACTAAGAGATGTATGAGACACATGCCTATAAAGATGTTAAGATTGTATAGATTTATAATGGCATACTGAAGCAAGTTGGGAAAAAAATTAGTCTTAAAGGGAAAAATAAATGTTTCTGATAGTTTTGCATTTTCGTTTCTCTGTTTCAGGTGAGGGTGCCGAGGAAGAAGCTGAGGTTGCTGAGGAAGAAGGTGAGGCGGCCGCAGACGAGGCTGGAGGGGAGGAGGCTGAGGCTGCTGCCGAGGCTGAAAGTGAGGCTGAGCCTGCAGAAGAGGTCGTCGAACCAGCAGCTGAGGAAGCGGAAGCCGCTGTGGAGGCGGAGCCTGCCGCTGAGGCGGAGCCTGCCGCTGAGGCGGAGCCTGCCGCTGAGGCGGAGCCTGCCGCTGAGGCGGAGCCTGCCGTCGAGGCGGAGCCTGCCGCCGAAGCGGAGCCAGTCGCCGAGGCGGAGCCTGTAGCAGTTGAGGCCGAGGCAGCACCAGCATTGGAGGCGGAACCGGCAGCAGCAGAGACTGTGGTGGAGGAGATCGCAGCTGCGGTGGCCGAGACCGCTGAGGTAGTCGCTGAAGTCGCAGAGGTAGTCGTTGAGGCAGCCCAGGAGGTGGAGGCAGCAGCAGAGGAAGTAATCAAAGTGGCCGAGGCCGTGGAGGTGGCGGCGGAGGCTATCGCCGCCCCCGTTGTTGCAGAGGAGACAGTTGCTGCTGCAGCTGAGCCGGAGGCAGAGAGCAATGGTACGACCCCTCCACCTGAGGAGGAGGTAGCATCTGAGGCTGCTGATGCCTGAGTTTCCTCTCACACCCTCACACCTGTGCTAACTCATACAGCCCACCAATAGAAAGGTGTACACTTTTTTTCTCATCATACCACTAGTAACAGAGCCATACCTAATAGCCTAACACTGGTCCCCTCAGTCGTGAACAGAAAATAATTTATGAATGAGAGTTTTTCCTTGCGTTACCTAGGTTGCAGATTGCCTATGTGAGTTCTTTCAGATGGCAAGGAGTAAGAATACTGCTGATTGGACATAGTTGTGAAAAGAGAGAAGACAGAGTAGATTATTCTGTTATTTTCCCCTTTCTTCACACTTTTGTTTGTGTGCTGTAGATAATATTTATGATTTTAACGTATTGCTTGACAAAGTCCCTTTCCAGGTTATGTACAGGATACTGTTGATGGGGTGCAAGTCCTAATAATGCTTGTATCATAAAGGCCATCTGTTCATGAGTTCACTCTTCAACAGTGGAGAGAAACGCATCATTAGACCCTGTATAATTTAGCAGTAAGAGCCTCATTACTAGACATGCTACTTCAGTTAAGGATGTATGATTATGAAGAACCCATGCTATTGGGACAGTAAGAATAGAGATACACCGTTAACCAAGTAGCTGTGCTCCCATAATTCTTTACCAAAGTCCTGCGTCTCCTGACAAACCTCCTTACTTCTGGGTGTAAACGTTTTGCCATCCAGGGTAGCCCTCCAGAGAAGGTTCTAATCATGCGCCATTGTATTTACCCAGCTGGGCTACCTTGGAAGACAAAAAGGGTGTACCTTCCTTCTTTGTCCCTTCTACCCTTCAAATACTGCCACTCACCTTTGACCTCCAGAGGACTTGGCTCACATATATTAGCAGACAATCTCTCACCTGTCAGGTTGCATGCACAAACAAAACTAAACAAACAGGAAAGCAAGCAAATGCTCCATTTGTTACCTCTGTTTGTAATGTGTAAAGCCCTGGCCACAACCGACCACTAACAAATCAGGCTGTGATTTCTTTTAAGACTGTATTTTTTTTCTTTCAAGCCTTGAGTGCTTCTCTGCCAGATATCACTGAGTTGGTACACGCCAATGTAATGTGGAAGCTTTTGTTAATCTGAACTGCTGTCTGTCTCAGCTATGTGAGGGCTTTACCTCTAGACAAACTCTTAAACCTGTACAAGCTATGTAACTGTTGCGGTGTGTTTTATTCTTAACTGTAAATGAACAAGGGAAGTAGTAAGTCTAAAGAAACATAAGGAACTCAAACGTGTGTGGTCTTTCTAGACATTATCCTTTAACTGGCTAAAACAGTGGTAGTGTCAACTGATGAAGGGAATTCTACGAGCCATACAATAAAAGTATTGTCAAACTGGAAAGAGCCATTCCCGTGTTTAATTTGTCTGAATTTGGTCTGCTTACGCTAACGGCTACCCTTATAGGGTTTTTGGTGTCGAAAACGGCATTCTAAAACAACACGGTTTTAGAAAGTACGTCAGCAAGCATCCCTAACATTATTAATTTGTTTGGTATGGATATATCTAGCATTTTCTAACTTTGCTGCATATAGTAAGAAAGGATTTGCCCAAAATATATTTGACTTATTTTGATTCAAATCAAAGTTCTCTGACATTGACAGTTTTTCAAGTATTGTTTTGTAAATGGAGCTTTAAATTATACTTACAAAAATGTATTTTAATCAAACTACCATTCAATCTGGTGTGTGTATTCTTCGTGATATTTGGCAGGAAAAGCCTTTCACATGGTGTGGCCCATTTTTTTTCTATTGAGTTGGGTGCAACGGTTACAAAACATTGTATGTTTAAATTCTCTCTACTCACTTTGTAAATGGATTATTGGCTAATGGACTTTCTGAGATACATGTCTTACGGTCTCTGCTTTGTTGTCTATCTGGTGCACTTAAACACACAATTCCATAGTCAACTATACTCGATAGTTTATTCTACCGACTTATCTTCTTGACTTGCTACGTGCGTACACTCTGCTCATTCCTGTCAAATATCAGGACGTTTCTCATCTTTCCCTCCTCTACTGTGCCTGCTTTCTGCACCCATGTAAATGTTCCTCCTGTATGCCTCAGTAGATGTAGTTTTTCCACCTGTAAGCCTCGTCAGTATTTTAACATCCTCCAACTCACCATGGTCGCTTATGGGAGTCAATTGCTCTTTTATATCTAATTCCCAAAACGTACACATATTCCGCTTTGGATTCCGGATTGAATTTTTTTTTGACTTTTGACATGGTTGTGCATTGGGTATTGTGCATTCTCTAAAACTGACCGACTTGCTAAAAACTTTATTCTTACCTTTTTTGGGATATGTAAAACCTTCACTTTATTGCTAGCATGACTACCTACCCCACTTGTTTTAGGAAACTAACTGAAAGTTACACCAACACTGGATACATTAACAGTCACAAAGTTACGGCATGGGCTTCAGTCATTCAGCAAGGAGTGAGTGAGTGATGCTTGGGTTGTGATGGGTTCTGTGTTGCAGTGGCCAATGTGGACCTGCTTGCAGCCGCCTCGTCCATTGAGGTGAAGACTGTTGAGCAAGTTGAAGCTGTCATACCAGTGGAAAGTGTTGTTGTGGAAGAGGCCAAGGAGGTTGCACCAGTAGAGAACGAAGCACCAGTGGAGGCCACGCCTGTGGAGGTTGTCCCAGTAGAAGCTGCCCCAGAGGCCGAAACAACAGTGGAGGCTGCCCCAGTGGAGGCTGCCCCAGTGGAGGAGGCACCTGTGGAGGCTGTCCCAGTGGAGGAGGCACCTGTGGAGGCTGTCCCAGTGGAAGCTGCCCCAGTGGAGGAGGCACTGGTTGAGGCTGCAGCAGCTGAAGCACCAGCAGAGGCCCCAGCTGCCCCAGCAGAAGAGGCCCCAGCTGCCCCAGCAGAAGAGGCCCCAGCTGCCCCAGTAGAAGTTCCCCTTGTAGTTGTTGAGGATGCACCATCAGTAGAAGTTGCCCCAGCGGTTGAAGCCCCAGTAGAAGTTGCCCCAGTGGTTGAAGCCCCAGCAGTTGAAGCCCCAGCAGAAGTTTGCCCAGCAATTGAAGACCCAGTAGATGTTTCTTCAGTCATTGAAGAGGCAGCGGCAACACTGCTAGTAGAAGCACCAGCTCCAGCAGTTGTGGAAGTAGCAGCAGAAGCTGCACCTGAGGAAGCCTCTGTCTCAGAGCCCAAGAAAGAGTACATTGTGGTGGTACTGGAGGGAGCAGCCAAATCTGACAAGAGGCCCAAAGTCCTGGGAGTCGGACCCATGACTGGAAGGATCATCCCAGCCCCAGAGGAAGATGAAGCCCCGGCTGCTGAGGTAACAGGTACTGTGTCTCAGTACTATTCCCGTAACTAGTCAAAACAGGAACTAATATTTGGGTTAAAGGGAATTTGTGATTATTTTGTACAGTTAGATTAATGGATAATTTAATATATTTACATTAATTTAATTTATGTTCAAATCTACAAATATTGTATATTATATAGAAAATATTGCTAATAAAGACGTTTTTTCCTCAGGGCAAGCGGCGGCTGCTTAGGATGCAAATGCAGTAGCTCCAGCTGTGAGGTACTTACTTTTCCATTGCCATTAGAACCACCAGTATTGAATACTTTATTTCTGCACAAAAATAACTATGAACATTACATTGCCTCCTTTCCTAGAAATCTCCTGGATCTCTCATCTAGTGAAATATTTCCCCCAAGGAAGAGAAGAGGATGTGCCTTTCCCCAACCTCCCTCCAATCGCAGACCCCTCTCCTCAACACCCCTTACCTTTTTCCCTGTATCTGTAGTTTCAAACTTGTCATCTCCCCATCTCACTCCAGGGATTTGTCTGTACATGTATGTTAGTCATGTGATGCCTGCTTTATGAAACAACCACCTAGAGAATTTTTTGGATATACACTCCTGTTCCTTTTACAGTTGCCTAAATGTAAAACTCTAGTTCGTTTACGAACCATTGGCAATTGGCTTACATGGCTTACTACACAAGACAACCTGTGACACTGCATACACATATTGGTATATATTCTCCTCCCTTAAGGCACACAATTTGTGTTTTTACCTGGTTACAACTGTGAAGGGTAAGGTTGTCTTCTCAACGGTCGTTTCCCAAACTCTGTCCTAGTTTACTACACCTCAGAGACCTCACTGTAAAGCACTGCAATGGTGTCTGCTTTTTCAGCACCAAATGCAGTGGTACACATTTCCCAGCCTATCACTCATATACCACCTTGCAATAGCGAGGCTTGTATTTGTGTGTGACCAGCATCCTTGAACAAACCTGTTATTCCTCAGGTCAAATTAGTTTTAATGTAAAAATCACAAGTATTTCAGCTTTAAAGCTAAAGTGGTCTGACACACTTTTTAATTAAACCTCACTTTACAAACTTTACAGGGGTCTTTCTTGCGGAACGTTACTCAGTAGGCTACCTCACTACCTCACTTGTTCTTTGTTGTACCCTTTGGAGAACTTCACTTGAATATGCCAGTGTTACAGACAGCATCACAAACCAAATTTGCTAGGTTGACTCCATAGTTTATGAAGTCACAGCTGAATAACCAACCCTGTTTGTGTCCTAACACTAGAACTGCATCACCTCTTAAGATTTCATAAGGCAGACATTTTTATCTCTTTACCTTCTCCCTCCCATAGTTGCTGTTTTCCCATTGATTGACACCATTGCAGGAGTCTATAAATGTTTTCCCAAACTATACCCACAGATTGTCCCCTGGATTGTTACTGGAGTAACATCTACAAGAAAATATGGATCACTTGAGCAAGTTTTGGACTGCACATGATGGGTTTTAGCTTAGTACCACCTGTTATGTGAACTTTGGTGAATCTGTCAAAAGAGGCACTCAAATGATCCCATTGGTGTCTAAGTCTGTTGTTTCAGTGTGCCATCATTGGTGATGTTTTGCAAAAGTGGCTCACAGGAAGTGGTTTATGGTAATGAGTATTGGAAAAGGGAGATTGAAGGCTGACGAACCTAATAGCTCAATTTGATCTAGAATTTCCAAATAAGTATTTGTACTTATCAGAGAATCCATAGAGTAATGTACTGTTTGACAAAATCGTTTTCTCTTAGCTTCACTCACTCGTTATATTTAATTGTTTTCTGTTTTAGTCATATTTAAAAAGGGACCGAGATGTTGAAACGAATGTAAGCTTATTCCTAATTAATCAAGATTGTCCAACGTCTGCCTTCATGTTTGCAGACAGATTTTATAATAGTGGTTTGTTCTGCTCTGTGAATGGATGAATTGGCAGTGGTCTAATTAAGGCCAGAAACTGTGACTGACTGTGACACATTGCTGTTTTTGTGAAATAAAGAGGCAATACTAAAGGAATGTTGGTTTGTTTTGACTTGCCTTTTAATAAATGTTTCTCTCTTTCTAGTTTATCTTTATCTAACACACATACACGATCAAACATGTTCGTGCTACAAGAAACATTTGCCACCTTGTCTTATCTAATTTGCGTTTTGCATTGTTAAATATGCATTGGTAGCAATAACGGCCTATTACAGCAAGCCGGCTGTACAATAATTTAATGCTGTCGTCCACAAACTCATTCATCCACGACATATGTATTGAATCGACAACTTTATCGGTATTTTATAAATGGAGATGTTTTGTGTGTGCCTGAAGGCCGCTTGATGGTTACAAAGACAGGACTCGGCAAGCAAACTCTTTCGGCCCGTGTCACGGATGGGTGTCGTGACGTCATTGTGACTAGTGTGTCATTCGCCAGCGGTCTCTGAGGTTGACCTGAATATCCTGGCAAAGAGAGGGCGCGCAGGAAAGCAACGGGAAAGATAGATCTCTAGATCATGGAAAATAGCGACAATCAAAACATTGAAGTTTTGTGTAGCAGTGTTCTTATACGTGATTGAAAACCATTAGTTTGCCAAAGCGACTAGCTAGCTTACGAGATAGCCAACTGCTAAATCGCTAGCAAACACTTAAAAGTAAGGAATCGCGACGGCCTTGTCAACTTGGCTAGCTACTAGCTAGCTATCAAGCTCGCTGTGTTAGCTAGCTGCATAGCTACACAGGCCTAACGTTTGCTTGAGGCTATACTCTACAAAGATTACAAGACATTACAAGAAGGTGAGTTGCGAAGTTTGTGTCAGTGCATGTCGTTTTAGCATGCATAAAATTCACTTACATTTACAGCACACTACTGTACAAGCAAGATGGATACAGGCGTTAGCTAGCTGGCTAATGCTACCAACAACTAGTAGCTAGCTAGCTACCGAAAGTTAGCCATCCTGCTTCTTTTTTTAAGGCTACCGTTCGTAACTTTGCAGTTAGCAAGCTTTCTAACAAAATCTTACACTTGTGCACATAAATTAACAACCACTTTGGCCAGCTAGCTAACTAATATAGAGGAAATCGGCCAAATAATAATTACCCTCGTTGGCCAACGACATAGGCTACATAACGGTGTAGCCTAACAAGCTACATCTTAACTGCCAAACATCAAACCGTGATGTTAACATTCGGGGCACGCTTGTGAATTTCGTGTATTTATTGTCCCATCATAATGCAGTGCACGGAAACCTGAAAAGGTGTTGCAACTGATTCGTGGATACGTGTATGTTGTTACCTTTTTCATTTAATTTCACATAATGAGCATAGTAGGTGCATAAGCATAGATTGTGTACTTCATAATGGAGGGGGAGTAATGTTCTTTCCACAAGGACAACTTTCAGTATTCTTTGGCAAGCAATAGCCTTTGGGATGGCCCTGTCCCTCATTCACACATCATTCTATGTTGGCATTATCCTCAGGAATGAGTGATGACCTCTGTAGTGGTGGCAGACGGAGGAGGGAACGTGGTGGAGTATGTAACTGTGATTGAGGAGGAGCAGGTAAGAGTTTAACCGCCCTGTCCTTCTTTGTCAGTTGCTTTTTGTCATCACTATAAGTCCTCTCCAAACCTAAACATAACATGACCCCTCTCAGCTACTGTGTTCTCAGCCGGGGAAAACCATGTACCAACCACTGTTGTTCAAACCACCATGCATTTCTGTATTGGCATTGTGATGATGCTGAAGCATAAAAGCATCTGTCTCTAACTTCCCCGCCTCTCCTCCCGCCAGAGTGAGACTCCTGGGGATGAGGGCCAAGAGGAGATGGTGGTGATGGAGGATGAGGAGGAGGTGGAGCAGGAGGAGGCAGAGTGTCCTGCTGTCATCGTGGAGGAGGTGCCCAGCGCACAGGTGGAGCAGTGCTATGCTGCCCAGGTGCTGGTGTACGACGATGAGACCTACCTGATGCAGGGCGTGGCAGAAGAGCAGGAGGTGGTGACGGAGGTGGTGGAGACCGGTGAGTCTGGGTGGGAATACGGGCAGTGCAGCAGTGGTACAGACTGGTTTTGGAACAGACAGTGTGGGATTATTGAAGATTTGACAGACTCGTGTTTGGACGATGATGAATATTAGCGGTTTGATTTGAAGGGTTATGTTTCTGATGGATCGAGAGACTTGTGTGAGTTTTGTAAGGAGAGAAGCTGTAATGTGTGAGTTAAACTCCTGTTATGATTTCTACAACCTAAGACAAGTTTATTTGGTGGAGAAGCAGACCAGATATATATAATGGTAATAATGAACAAATGCTGTCTATTACTGAGAAGTGTTTGACCAATGTCATACTGTACATAATTTTAAGGGCTGTAGACAGCCTACCAAGCTTTGAGCTGTGTAATAAATAGAACAGACCAGAGTATTGTTCCCTCCAAGAACTAACCCCAACAAACTCAGTTATGTCCTCTAGTGGTGGATGTATACAAGTGCATGACCTTAAGCCCTCTACGGTTTGGTCAATAGAGACTGTAGAAAGCTGTACAAAGATAGCAGGGGGTGCATGAAGAGTGTGTGGTGCACAACATGGTAGAATAAACTATTTGTATTGTCATGTCGGGTAAGCAAACAACACCTCACTCTCTCCTCCCTCACCCTCTCCTCCCTCACCCTCTCCTCCCTCACCCTCTCCTCCCTCACTCTCTCCTCCCTCACCCTCTCCTCCCTCACCCTCTCCTCCCTCACCCTCTCCTCCCTCACTCTCTCCTCCCTCACCCTCTCCTCCCTCACCCTCTCTCCCTCACCCTCTCCTCCCTCACCCTCTCCTCCCTCACCCTCTCCTCCCTCACTCTCTCCTCCCTCACCCTCTCCTCCCTCACCCTCTCCTCCCTCACTCTCTCCTCCCTCACCCTCTCCTCCCTCACCCTCTCCTCCCTCACCCTCTCTCCCTAACCCTCTCCTCCCTCACTCTCTCCTCCTTCACCCTCTCCTCCCTCACCCTCTCCTCCCTCGACCTCTCCTCCCTCACCCTCTCCTCCCTCACCCTCTCCTCCCTCACCCTCTCCTCCCTCACCCTCTCCTCCCTCACTCTCTCCTCCCTCACCCTCTCCTCCCTCACCCTCTCCTCCCTCACTCCTCCCTCACCCTCTCCCTCACCCTCTCCTCCCTCACCCTCTCCTCCCTCACCCTCTCTCCCTCACCCTCTCCTCCCTCACTCTCTCCTCCCTCACCCTCTCCTCCCTCACCCTCTCCTCCCTCACCCTCTCTCCCTCACCCTCTCCTCCCTCACCATCTCCTTCCTCACTCTCTCTCCCTCACCCTCTCTCCCTCACCCTCTCTCCCTCACTCTCTCCTCCCTCACCTTCTCCTCCCTCACCCTCTCTTCCCTCACCCTCTCTCCCTCTGCAGTGGAAGTGTCCAGTCACGGGGACATGGTGTGTTTCGACAAAACCTTTGAGGCTGCCGAAGCTCTCCTGCACATGGAATCTCCGTCTGGTGTACTTCATGACCGTCACGCAGGTACTCACTTCCCTGTTCCTGTTCTTGTTGATGTGATTAAAATGGGATGACGTTTAGCAACTTTCAAGGTTCACTCATCCATTTCTGTTTATTAATCAGACTTTTGTTGTTTCTCTTCTTTTCTCCCTCCCTCCCTCCCTCCCTCCCTCCCTCCCTCCCTCCCTCCCTCCCTCCCTCCCTCCCTCCCTCCCTCCCTCCCTCCCTCCCTCCCTCCCTCCCTCCCTCCCTCCCTCCCTCCCTCCCTCCCTCCCTCCCTCCCTCCAGTAGAAGATGTGATGATGGAGACGGTGGTGGAGGTGTCTACAGAGTGTGAAACCATAGAGGAAGACACCTTCCCCATCCCCCCAGACTGTGAGCCTGCAGTCAAGAAGAAGAGAGGTAGAGAGCTCACACCTGTGTTTTTAATGCTCATTTGAGGATGTTTATCTACAGATGGTAGGATTGAACATCGGAGGGTTTTCAGCTAAGTTCTTCTGGGGACTTTTTCGCTAGGTGGTGGTAGGAGGCCTAAGACTCACCAGCCTGCGTCCAACGGCTCCATCGACTTGGGGATAAGGAAGAGACCCAGGGAGGGGAAGGGTGCGTGCCTCTCTCATACACTGCACCTAGCACATCCTCACACTTAGACACAGGGTGGTCACACATTGGAGGAACTTGTGTTTATCAAACCCCAACAAATGGGTGTCCTCCCTCTACTTGGACTTGTAGGACTAGGAATTGCACAGTATTTTGCCAAACAATAAAAAATAAATCAGTTAATATTTTTTTACCACCACCCCCTCCTCCAGGCAACACAACGTACCTGTGGGAGTTCCTGCTGGACCTGCTCCAGGACAAGAACACGTGTCCCAGGTACATCAAGTGGATGCAGAGGGAGAAAGGCATCTTCAAACTGGTGGACTCAAAGGCCGTGTCCAAGCTCTGGGGAAAGCACAAGAACAAGCCTGACATGAACTACGAGACCATGGGCCGGGCGCTCAGGTGAGGCAGGGGGAGGGGAGGTTGTCGTCTGGGGAGGTCAAAGACCAAACCGTATCAAGAGTTTTAAGATTGCTACTGAATATGTATTGTCCTTGTCTCCTCCCTCACCCACACTGAGACAGTCTGATAGACTTAACACATCTTGTTCCTTTTGAGGGTTTCTGGAGGTTGCCAAGAGCAGTCGATGACTGGGGAATAAGCATTTGTAACAGGTGATCTATAATGTTATGTGTTCTCAACTGTCTCCTGTGGCCAGATACTACTACCAGCGGGGCATCTTGGCCAAGGTGGAGGGCCAGCGGCTGGCCTACCAGTTCAAGGACATGCCCAAGAACATCCGAGTCATCGATGACGAGGAGGGGGAGGAGGGAGAGGAGGATGAGGGCATGGCCTCCGAGCACCAGCAGGCTGTCAACGCCCTCACCTCCGACACGGCAGCCATGCCCGTCCAGACTCAGCAGAGCTACGTCACCGTCATCCCCTCAGCAACGGGCTCCAGGTGAGGAGGATGGAGGAGAGAGCTTAGTTGTGTGGGCCGTGAGGCTAGAGTGAGGGGATTGTTTGGGCAAGAGTCTGTTTTTGGTTTGCTTACTCTTCCACAGTTCATCATACTATCACGGATAAAGTTTAACACAGATCTCTGTCTCTCTCCCCCCTCTACCTAATTGTCTCACTGTCAGTATATGTAGGACTCTTCGCGCCATGCCCGTTGTCATGACAAACTCTCTGGGCCAGGTGACGTTGAACACCTCACCCATCTTCACCAGTGCCGTCCAAGCACCCGTCACCGTTGGCAACGTGGGGGCTCCAACTAAACTCGTGATCCAGGCCATGCCCACCATGATGCCAGCAGGGACCAAGAGTGGAGACAAAATCACCATCATCACTATTCCTGCTAACCAGCTAGCCTCGCTAATGCAGGCTAACTCCTCAGGCCAACTAACCCAGTTCATCCAGGCTAAATCAATAAGCCAGTTAGCGCAAGCTAAACCCACAATGCAGT
This sequence comes from Hypomesus transpacificus, assembly GCF_021917145.1. Taxonomy (NCBI): domain Eukaryota; kingdom Metazoa; phylum Chordata; class Actinopteri; order Osmeriformes; family Osmeridae; genus Hypomesus; species Hypomesus transpacificus. The sequence continues at coordinate 6,344,851 of NC_061060.1, forward strand.
TAACACAGGCAAGGCCACCAGCCACCCAGATTATACTGGCTAAAACTGCTGTGTCCCCAGCCCCTGCACAACCCCTGGCATTTCAGCCCCCGGTCCAAGTCCCTCTTGTAGCGAACCCTCAGCCCTCCCTTTCCACGGTCACCACCAACATCCCTGTGTCAGCGACTCCATCCCCAGTACCCACCGCCCTCAAACAAAACCCTGTTTCATCCCAAACCACAGCATCCCTGGAATCTGACCTGCCCCCCTCATCAGAGGACAGACAGTCTCCCAAGCCCAGCGCTTCATCTTCAGCTCAGAACCCAGAGCCCCCGTCCTCCTGAGAGGGGTCCCCCTCAGGATTATCTGCGGTTGGTGGAGGTCAGAGAGCTTCTGACTCTGGACACTGTGAAGATGAGCCCCTCTCACCATCACCAACCCCCATCTCCACCCCACTCCTCCTGCTGGACAAGGGAGCTGTCGGGATTTAGACCCTTAGAGAGGAACTCCTTTCTGGGTTGGACTTAGCTGAGACTCCCCTACCTCGAGCTAGTCCTGGTCCACAACTGGAACTGATGGCACATCCTCCGCTCAGTTTGTCAGTCAGCAACTGACAACAGGAAGGAAGGAACGTTCTGCCTACACGCTTTAGAGCTCATGGAATCCTTAAAAAGATGGGCTGCCTTAGATTGTAAATTAAAAATCTTTTTTTGTAAACAAAAACATAATATAAAAAAAAAAGCCTGACAAGATTTTGTGTAATGAAATGAAAAAAAACAAACAAAAACAACTTTTTGATATTTTGCAGCAAGACTATGTATGCATTTGAGGTTCAATGCAAAGAAGTTCTTTCTGTCATATAGTTTGAATCCTTGCTTTTCTTCCTAGGGGGCTCATTTCCCTGTCTAGTCTTCATACTCTCAGCCCATTCCTCATAGCACTCTACCCTGTCACTTGTCTTTTCTGTTTTTTACCATAGGGGGAAAAAGGGAGTGAAAGGTTGCCCGTCTGTCAATATGGAACTAGATAAGTGTACTCCACGTTTGAAGTATATGCTATTTTCTTGTACTCTCAAAGTGAATTGAAGTAGATTTTACTGAAATATGTATTATAAAAAAACAAATATTAATGGAAGCCTCTTGGTTTGTGATTTACTCCTACTGTTAACTTGGTCCCTACTATCAGCATGAAAATTGGCATGTCTAATAGTTTGGAATATCAAACTGACCAATTCCATTTGATAAATGCTTGGACGTTGCTCTTTTGGCTCTTTACAACTCCCCCTTGCATCCAAACTCTAGGTTTTATGACACATTATCATCAAGACAACACTGCCATATTACTGGTGATAAGACCACTGATAATACATACCATAATTATTTCACAAGAAATCATTTGCACATCAATCAGTTTTATTGAATCTTCACGTTCTGTCAATCTTTTCATGTTTTTTATTTTGTTCTGTGTGTCAGTCATGAGACCCTGCTTTGTAGAGGTTTTCCCTCCTTGCTTTTAGAATGGTCCTCAGTTCCTCATCCACCTTTGCCGGTCTGGTGCCTGGAGTGACATGGATTAGGAAGAATGGTATGGAGATGACACCAAACACGTGTATCACAAACTACATCTGACTTGTACTCAGCACATATATGGTATCAGGGATGCTCATGTGAACATGGTCAATTGGAACAAACAGACGTGTTTTACTCAGCGCCCCCAAACACAAATCTATACATACACACACTTGGTTTTGATGGGACGTCCACTTTTATGTACTCCCCATTATTGTCCGAGGTTTGACAGGGGGGATCGGGTGGTGGAGTGGTTGGAGGCATGTCGGCACAAGCGGTCTGAGTGTGGATCATAGGTGCCACTCTGGCATGGGGTACTGGCTTTGTTGAACGGTCCAACATGGGTGGAACCTCTGTTTAGACCACACACAGTGTTTCAAGGGTATGGTTGCGTCTGCCATCATGCTGTACATTGTGTAGTTGCTATGGTGAATATTTGGATACATTTGAAAAATATGCCTTGGATATTCAGTTTGAATTTCCTCACCAATTTTGTTGTCATAGACCTGGGGAATCACATAGGGACGGAGACGATATTTGGTCTCCTTCAGGAAGTGGTCAAGCACGTCCCTCAGCGAATGAACCGTCACCTGACACAACAGACAGACAGGTTGATAAAAACACGTCGACAAACACTGAAGCATCAGATGTATTGTATTCATATGGGATGCACCTAGAATACGGTATACTTCATTGTCTGTGGTTGTGTGCGTATGTGGATGGGTAGGTGTATGTGACTCACTGGGGGGTCCAGCTCAATGACTAACACCCTGTCTATAGGCAACACCCTGTAGTTCTTGAAAACTGGCCCACTGAAACAGAAAACATCTGACTCTTTGTCCTGTGTTCAAGATATTGATACAATGAACTGTTTATTTGGTGTTTCCTAATAAAATTCTCTTCTAAACTAAAGCGCATTGCCAAAAGACACATATGACAAGGTGCAATATATGACTGGGAAACCAAGCATATAAAAAGGCCCTTTTTTCGATTATTTACGCAAGTTTATATCAGGAGCCTTCCTTCCTGAAGGTGTTAACGAACAGACCAGTTTAGTGGTGGTCTGTACAATATCATGATGCAGCTAATTCTGATTCGGTCCCTTTCATAGTCAAGAACAAAGTTGTTGATGTTGAAGCTCTGTGCTCATTGGTTGAGGGTCAGAGATCATACCTTAAGTTATCCTGCCTTAAAGTCACAGCGTAGCTGGAAGTGGAGGGGCGGATGATGATGTTGCCGTATTCTGGGTTCTCCGTTAGCATACGCTCCGCCTCCTGGCGGCTCACGTCAAAGAAACACCTGGAGAGAGTTGACAAGAGGAAGCATGAAAGGCAGATGAGAAAGATATGTATGAAGGTCTGGTGAATGGAAAGATGGGAGGTGTAAACGAGGTATGGTGGGCGAGACAATGAGGGAGGAAAAGAGAAAGATTAGGTGACAGGATTTGTGAGTTTTGTGAAAAAACGATTCTGTGTTGAATAACGTCACATAGATGCTTGCACTTACAAACCCACTCTCTAAAAGATCAGTTTTATCCAACAGATAAACGTACGGGGGGTTTGCAGCTGGACTATCTGTTTCTTGTGTGTTTCCCAGGAAGGATGAGCAGGGGATGAAACTCTTTTTGGAGAGGTCAGGTGGTGTTTGGGGGAAAAGTCTTTCTTTCTCATCGTACAGAACTTGCTTCAGTCTTTCAATCTGGCCTGGGAGCAGTTGCATTTTGCTTGGGATCTCTTTCTGTAAGACACATACAGTACTTGTCATCATCAGTAAAATCCTTAATCATCCTCGATAACAAAGGCTGCACTATGCTACATTGGTACTGACTCTGTGAATGGGGGTCAACATGATTTCATCTGTACATTTCTCCTCTTGTAACTTGACTTGTGTTCAGCCTGCCTTTCTCGTATTATATTACAGTACATTATATACTCTGCTCACATTTGCCACAGTCATGATGAAACCCCTCCACTCCTCTCCTTTGTCTGGGCATTCCATCTGCATGAAGATAAAAACAATTACTTTTTCATTGCCGTCTATGGCACACTTTAAACCATTTAACCAAGACATAGCCAAATACTCGTAATATATCATATTTACATTCGTTTTATTCATAGCTTTAGGTGCATTTGACCTAAAATGTTCCCTGTTTCATAGCCCCGGCTAATGTTAAATTTGATACATTTGTTAACCCAGGTCTGCTTTTGATTGTGTGACGCACTAAGGTACAAGATTGTACAACTGACCTTCAGCTGAACCTCCTCGTTGATGAGAGAGAGTGTGAAGATGGTCGGGGTCTTCACATAAGGAGAATCCATCTCCATGGACTTCAGCATATGCAAATCCAGTTTCTCTGTATACTGACAAGGGACAGTAGTGTTTAAATCAATATGGCTGTTGATTGTGGTTATCAAGTTCACAGTTCTAGGCTGTCTTACTGTGTCCTGTGTTTCATCCATGTACAGGAAAATGGTGGATCCCCGCAGTTCTCCATAGTACTTCTTAAAGTCCTAGGAGACGACAGAAAACAAGGTTTAGTGCACTTGTGCAATGGGCAAGGTACGTCATATTCCATGGCATTGATTGATACAATACTGCCTTGTTTTGTTAACTTTGACACATAACTTTTTAGTGCACTTCACTTGACTCCCCCTACCCTGTTTGATGTCTCGTTTTCTATCTTTCTATTCTCATCTTTGATTGCTCTATGGGCTTTTGCCATCTCTCTATTTCTCTATTCTTTACCTTCTCTCCGGTGTATTTCTTCAGCAGAGCTCCAGAGTGGTAGAGTGGCAGAGCTGTGATGGTGGCCCTCCTCTTGGTGATCACCCTACGGGGTGCTGCCATGCTCCAACGCTGGCCCGGGCTGGTTCAGTTCAGCTTGGTTTAGGTGAAGTAATCCAAGCTACCTTATTTGGACTGTTTTCTCATTTAGCAAACTTTCGTCTCTCGTTCTCCCCTGGTCTGAGCTGGTCCCACTGAAAATAATAAGGAAGTGAAGTAATTATTTACTGTGGGTGAAAGTCCAGTACCAGTTCTTGATTGCGTAGGTTGACCTTTTTACACATTCACACTCTTGGTGATATCTCAATCAACTGTGTGTAGTAAATACAGTATATATAAGCCACACTGCATTCAGTTTCTGTATTAGTTCCTGTGTTAGTACCCAGTCTTGAAGTTCCACAACAGACATTTGACAGACTAAATGGAGAGTTGCTGCGTGGACACACTGAGACTCACCACTATCCACGGTGACATAGCCAGTGTCTGCTCTGACTCCCTGACCTGAGAAGCAGACTGAACTATCGTCCATATCAAAGAGAGTTCATAGGGAGTTAGGCTTTATTCAGTCTCCATTCCATATCAAAGTGTCTTTTATGAGAATTTGGTGATGAAGCTGCTGTTTATTACTCAGGATAGTATTGATTCAGGAGGAAGCCCTAGTAGTTCACCGGGTGGAACAAGTGCATTGGTAGAGAGGGTTGTGGTGGTTTTGCTTTATAGTAAAAACGATCAGGGGTCCTAATGTACCGATTACTTTAATACGTTATAACTTGAAGTAACGTTCTGCTCACATTTTTTTAATCTAGGTCAATGGCCCATTTAGTTTAGCCATTCTGTTCCTGGTCCCACCCATGATTGCAATCAGGGTTTAAATATTAATACACTGGAATGAGGACATACTACACTTTGTTTCAGTGTGGAATTTGTCAACTTTTTCCTTAATTTAAATATGTTTTTGTTACTGTGTCTTGTTGATTATTATCTACACACACTTTATTGTTGGTTTGCTGTAATCTATGTCAACCTCGAGAGGTCTGAATATGGTGCTCACTATTACTAAGAATAGTACCAGTAATGCTTTCCTAAAAATAAGTTTCACATACTTTCACATGTCAGCTACTAAGCTGCTACACTCTGTTACGTCTAAACTGTTTCTACTCTCTCATTAAGTTTCTACCTTGCAACACCTTATTTAGCTCTTATATTTGAACAAAATGGACAACGAGTTATTATCGGAGCTAATGACATGTGGGATCTGCATGGAAACCCTGACGGAGCCTCACCAGTATCCATGTGGACACAGCTACTGTCTGGCCTGCATGGCTGAGTTGAGGAGCAGAGGGGAGTACCGCTGTCCCGAGTGTCGGAAAGAGTTCCCAGCTAACAGCGATGTCATCAAGAGCTACCGTCTGGCTAACATCGTTGATGCCTACCAGAGGCCTGGGTCATCTCAGGTGATCTCTGATGCCAAACACATACATAGCAGCAGCCTTTGGTTATCCAATCATTGAAGTGCTAAATGGACAAATATTAGTTTTCTCCCCAGATACCTCCATTTCCAGGAGGTGGGTCAGGCAACATGGCGACATGGCCACAGGTGTTGCTCATAATCCTAGCGAGCGCTACTTTCTGTGAGTAGTCCAGCTATAGCATTTGCTTATACCCAATAGTACAGTGGTCAAATATGTTGAAATAAAGTACAATTAGAAAAACACATAATGATAACTATGCTCTCTCTACAGTTAAAGTGCTTAGCCTTTATAATGCAGAAAATACAGAGCGACTGGGATCTCAGACAGAGCCTGACATCTGTCCTGCTGACCTGGAACACCAGGTATGTTTTCTCTCTTCCTATTATACTATTCAATTACACACGCCTGTTTTTTAAATTTCAAGTTACTCATTATTTAGACTCATCTAGGTATGGCCTATGTGTTTTATTTATTTTTGGGGTAATCTACCCTTTGTAGAATCTGAAGAAGGGAGGTGTCTCTGAGGCGGTCTGGTTCCTGGTGTCTTTTCCCTTCTGGTGTGTCTGGGTGATCCTCTACAGCCTGTATGGATTGCTGGTTTGGCTCATTTCATCGGTTTTCTCCATAATCTATTTTATTTTGGCAAACATCATATTCCAAGGCATTCTCCTACTGTGTGGAATTGTATACAATATATTCAATAACTTTGTCTATACTGTTGGTAGTATCTCTATTCTCTATGGGATCGCTCTCATTATCCGTAGGGAATAATGGACAATTCTATTCTTTAGATTGCGATAGGCTTTAATAATGTCCTTTAATTGGGCACTATTTTACATTTCGTATGACTTGAAATGCTGTTTCCCATGGAAAATATTAACAAACCAAATAAACAATCACATCCATATGCAAGAGCACACAGTGTGATGTTTTCGTTCCTGTTTGTGTGTTTGTCCGTGTGTATTCTTTGTGTGAGCTAATATTTAATTGTGAGCTCAAGTTGTTATTTCTTTCAGCACTCATGTCTGACCCCTGTAGCACTGGTCTGAGCAGCATTGCTTCTCTGTTTAATCCTGCCATCCATCTGTCTGGGGGGAGGATGGGCAAGGGGGCCCCCTACTGAGAGGGGACAAACATCACCCTCCATCACAGGGACCTTAATGATGGCCCCCGACAGGAGTGGTAACAGACGGGGCCCTGGGGTACCAGTGGACAGATGAGATGTTGCACTGATGGGCCTTGTTTAGTTTTATGTGTGTGTACATTTTGTCTTTTTTTTTTTTTTTACATTTAGTCATTTGTGTGTAGTGTTATCTACTTACAGAAACAAAAAGAGACTGCACGCATTGTACCGATTTGTCATTTATTTTGAAACCAACAGTGACTTGAGTTATGTCTTCACAAAATAACAGCATTTCTTTACCTAGCTTGATGCTGGTTCTCTGGTCAGAGAATACAGCAGTGCATGCTTTTTTTTTACTACTATAGTAAAAACATAAAGACAATACCATACTGCAGTGAGTGATGGCTTTTATCACAATGATGATACTAATGAGTGACTTGTTCTTCTCTCCATCTTAGCTGTAGCAGTATGGCTTCCCTGCAGACCATAAGAAAATAATCAGTCCAGTGGTTTTGTTGTAAGAGACTGTGCTAAAGGTAAGCACATTGAGAGGAATGACCAGGCAGGCTATGGCTGAAGTTAGTTGGCAAATTGGAACGAGAGGTCAAGCTGAGGTTTGAGAGATTCCAGTCTTCGGTTTGGGAGGAACGGTGATTTTCAGAGTAGAAACTGCTTGGGAAATCTCCACCTGGAACATAATTTGTTTTCATATCAGACCAATGTTTGGACTTCTGTCTGTTCTTGCATCTAGCACTGTTCCTCTCCCTCCCTCCTGCTCTTCTTGCTATCCTCTCCCTCATTTCCTTGCTTTTCCTGTTGGTTTTGCTATAATTGGTGACACGATGAAATGCTGAAAGTATGCAGGCCAGTATGTGTCCTTCCACCACTAATAGATTATGTGATGAAACACTGGAGGTGTAAGCAGGCCTGTAATGAGAGTGTGAGGAAGATGGAATGTCGGGTGGCGACGCTACCCATGCTGGGTAAAGACAGGAGCCTCGAGGTTGGAGGTGGGTTACACACTGGGAAGGTTGTTAAACCCAGACTAACATTAACATATCACCAATGAGTTTATATACTTTGCAAGTAATTCTACAAAAACAACAAGCAAACGAATACACACACTACCTTCGACACTTTTGCTTGCGTTTGAACCAGTTCCCAGAATACCAGTGATAGAGTAGGAGTTAGAAGAGAAGCTGTTACCTGTGGTAACTGACACTGAGGGGGGTCAAAGGTTAGAAGATGTTTGGAAAGAGAGTGAAATGTGTCAAAATAGATAGAGTAGAAGGGCACTTACTGTACCTATTTCACAAGAAAGAGGATGAAGTTGAACTTTATCTCTTATTATCCTAAAAAGAGACAAGGAAATAATCAATATAATTCTTATCATGATATGTAGGCTATTGTAGCATTTATAAACACCCACCCATACAGACACACCTGTTGATGGAGCTAACGCTGGGTACTCTGTTATTGTCACACGCCCTCTCCAGGAGCAGTCTCTCTTTGATCTCTCGGGCAAACATGGAAGGATGCCTCTGCTTGAGCCCGATGATCTTTTCCACCACCTTGGGGGTTGCCACCTTGGGCTTAGAGCCCCCTATCACCCCTGGCCTGGTGCTACCTGTCTCGTGGAACCTGAGTAAAATGAGTTTACACAGCTGTGGTGGTTATGCACAGTCCTCAACACAATCTGAAAACTATTAATGTGAGTTATTTTCACCTGGATAGTATTTTGCTGACGCAGCCGTGACTGACGCGCAGCAGGCGGGAGATTTCGCACGGACGAACACCCTGGTGAGCCAGATCCACGATGCGCTGTCTGACTAATTGTGGTAACGGTCGTCCGTTAACGAACACCCCACCCAGCTGGTTCACCCCACCGTGCCCTGGGCATTGGAACGGAGACATTTATGGATCAACTTTACGCACGTTCCGTTTGTTGCACAGCGCGTGCCACACAGACTCTCTAAAACACGCACACTTTAATATTACTGTAGAAAATGTTTCGCTAATATAATCTAGCGAAGTAGGATACATCAATAGATCATTGGCAGAACATTTCTACTTACTTTGCATGTTGAGTGGCACTTTGCCGTAGTGTATCTCCATCACAAAAGTAAATCCAAATGTGTCATATATTGTGTTTAATTGTTAGAAGAATAGAAATAGTTGCTTTAATCTTTAGACTAGCCTATATAATTTACTTAAAGTTTGGGAACTGACTAAAGGAATAACAAAGAAATGTTGAAATCAGACAACATGAATGGTGCAGATGCTCAAAGGTGGGATCAGACGGTTCTTGGTGCAGAGCCGTTTTCATAAGCACCTTCTGAACAGCGCATGCCATGTACGCACACCTCTACTTTCAATTGGGTAACCATCTGGCATAGCAACGAAACTAACTACAGAGTCGCTTGCCAAGGAAAGACATTTACAAAAACAGTCCTCCTGTACTAAACTCTACGCCAGGGGTCGGCAACAGGCGGCCCGCGGGCCAATTGTGGCCCGCCAGCGATTTTATTTGGCCCGTCAAAATATTTCCAATTATATATTTTTTATAACGTTTTTTTCCCCGTCGACTTTTATTTTGAAACCGGAAACTGGGTATGGTGTCATTAGATGTTGTCGACTTCATGCAGCGCCGGCGTCGCCTGCAGCCCGGTTGACTTGAAGTAACCAATGGCATTCTCAGCTTCAAGGCAGCCGGCTGTCGGCGCTGCCGTCGCTGCATGAAGTCGAATACACTTATTGACTTTTCTGAAGTATTTTTTCGCCATGTCATCGCTACCATATGATCGCTACACCTCACGGCTGACAGATCGCCTGAGGTGAAAGCACAGTTATGGTTAGTAATCATGGGCAGCGCTCTCTATGGCAGCGCTAGGAAGGGGCTAGCAGGTGCTTCAGCACCCCCAAGAAAGACCAAAGCACCCCGATAGCACCCCCCACGACATTGCTTATTAATTTATAGTTTCAGGCCCGGAATGGCCATCGGGAGAATAGGGAGAATTCACGGTGGGCCGCTTTGCCCGCTTATAAATTGGGCCAGAAGATCGCCTGCTTTCTCTTTGTTTTTTTCACACACCGAATAACAGGATATGCCTTAAGTTTGTTAAGTTACTGTGTGACTGAAAAGTAAGCTAATAGGCTACATTATGTTTTAATCTAATTAAGCGCATGATCAGACCGTGCATTAAAAAGTGCAGTTCAGTTGTCGCGCATGTTTCTCAAACACAAACCATAATTTATTGTTGTGGAGGGAGTTAGCTAGATTAAGCTGAAGCGAAAAAAATAAAATGGAAGGGATAAGATCCCAGGAGGAACTGAAAAAGCCAGGTAAAAAATTAAATTTTTGCTCGCATTAATGTGAAGTTCCGATTTCACCTCACATTAAAACCTTGACTAGGTCCTAGTAATCCTATTCTCACTTGATGACAGTATTTATGTGCACCAACGATGACGACCCACCACGTTGGGATGACAGTGACGACCATGTTGATACAGTTCGTTAACAGACCACCAATGGGCTCATGCACATGGTTTATTATCGTTAGCTATTTGTAGTAGACATACCCATTCTCCATATAGGCCTAGTTGTTGCGAGTGCACGTATCGCAAGGGCACCTATCGCAGCGTCTAAATAGGCAGTAACCCAGACTCTGGCCCGCCGTCTAGTGGCGAGGAAAAATACTGGCCCGTGGCCCAAGTTACTTGCCGACCCCTGCTCTACGCTGTACTCTACTCTAAGCAACTTCAACTTTTGTTGTCCAACAAATATTTGAGTTTGTACCGTCGTTTAGCGGAAAACCCTGCGAAGGTTTTCGGTCATCCACTGAGGAGCTTTGCATTGAAAACTCGGAGTAACATAATCTAGCCGTCTTTTCTAAGAGATAAATTGGAATATATAATATGTAAAATTAAGACATTTTATGAGCACGATTCTTTTTTTATTTTATTTTTTATTAATTACACATAACACTGACTACTACCAAACGTGTCTTTGTGGACAGTTATTTAGCCACGCTAGCTAGCTAATGTTAAGGCACATGACGTTTAGAGTTGTTCAACGAAAAAATAACTGGGGTTAATTTCCTGCAATATGGTTATTGTATGGTGATATGTCTGGTTAACTGATGTTTGGTGGGAAACAGACGGATGGCGCTGAACTAACTGTACGACGATACAGCGTACACTACATTGAGGGATGTGACAGTACTTCAGAAGGAGAAAGTGAGTTAGATTTTAGTTCATTACAACGGACACCCAAGAGCAGCTCACTCGCCAATCCAGGCAACTCTCCTCCCCTAGTTCTGGCCTTCCCCTTTTCCGCATATAAAAAAGTCAGGTGCCCCAGTCCATCCTCCAGGGATGGCCGAAACTCAGACCAAGAGGATCAGGACGTGGACTGGGATGAGCCCATAGAGGAGTGGATGATCCTGGAAGAAGAGGAGCAAGATGGAGACAGGAACATTCAGCTTAACCTGGGCTACTGGAGCAGTGGAAGTTCAGAGTCTGATTCTGGAGATGAGGGTGAGGACCAGGCGGAACAACTGACATCATGGCACCAGATAGGACAGAGTACTAACCTAGTAGTTACCAAGGCAGAGTTTCACAGACAGAGTTCCACAGACGAGGAGAATTCCACATACAACAAGACTTCCACAATGTGTTCTATAGACAATGGGAGTTCCACACATTGACAGTTCCCCTGACAGAAAGTTATATACAATACCAGTTGAGTTTTAGCATTTTAGAGGCTGAGGTTGAGTTCCCTTAAGCAATAAAAGTTCCGAAGACAAAACAGAGTGTCCGAGGTCCTCATACAATTATTACACAAACAATAAAGCATGTATACACTGTGAGTTACATATACAGAGGGAAAGGATGTATTTTCCCCAATATTGAAAACTACAAAGGCAATGAAAAGCCTGCAGTTAGAACTGTGACAGTTCAAGAGACTTTCTGAATGACTGTGGAACAGTTAGTTTACTACCGCACTGGAATATATTGAATAAATCACCCAGAAACGTGTGCAGCTGTTGTATTTTAAGCTAAGATGCCCTTAGTGGTTGAATAAGGAGGCACAACTATCCACACAGTATTATGGTCCCACTTGTTATGTTCTTGGAGCCTTGTTCTGAAGCGTTCTGTCATCCCAACAGAGGAACAGAAGTCAAAAATTGCCTTTAATCCCGACTGGGCCATATCAGCAAAAGACAAGGTAATAGTCTCATCATTACTGCAAAATCACGAAGGGAATGTACTGTATCTTATAACAATTAGATTTCATCTGTTAGAGAGTAGTCTGTGAGAGGCACATTTGGTCTGAGATGATTGGCTGGCTTGGAGGTGTTGTCATGGTTCTCTTTAATGCCCAGGGAGTATACAACCAATCACGACCCAGCCGCTATTACACCCCCGACCGGAGTCTGACCTGTCACAACTGCAACAAGACAGGGCATCTGGTCAGGAGCTGCCCCATCCCCAGGGTAGGACCCCCCCCCCCACACACAGTGCACACACACAGTGTATACACACAGAACAGTGTATACTCTATACTGCATTGACAATGATGATAGAAATGGATCACTCGTCACCAGCTTGGTGTTTCTGTCTATAGAAGCGACCCACCTGTGTGCTGTGTGGACTCCAGGGCCACTTCCAGAGGGCCTGTCCTGGCCGGCACTGTCCCAGCTGCGGACTTCCCTCCCATGGGTACCAGGCCTGCCCAAAGCCCCCTGTCTGGTACCAACACTGCCACCGCTGTGGGATGACTGGACACCTCTCTGACGTGAGTCTGTGCACGTCCACTGCGTGTGTGTGTGTGCATGTCCACTGCCTGTGTTTGTGTGTGTGTGTGTGTGTATGTGCGTATGTATTTTCTGTGTATGTGTGGTGCTTCCGATTAAGTCTAGCAGCAAATGTTTGTCCATTGCTGTGTTTACACACAACCGTTAGCTTGTAGGTTGTGAGGTTTTGCTATGAATAAATACAAGCTGTACTTGTACAAGTACAGTACACTTGTACTGTACTGTATTTCGGTTTGTTGTTTACCTCTCTGTTTTTTTTCTGACATGCCTTGTTCCATGCCTGTACTCTCTCCTTATGGGTTTCTCTGCATTGTCAACAGGGCTGCCCAGACACATGGAGACAGTACCACCTTACAGTGAGTCACAAGGGTTGGTGGAAAGAGAAGAAAAGAGCAGGGTTGAAGTGTTGGACCTAACCCTCTTACATCTGTCTTTTCAACTTCCTCAGACTCGAGACCGAGTACCCCACAGGCCACACCGAGACCACGCCCCCAATTACAGGAATCGTTCCGCCCACTGCTACAACTGCTCCAGGAGAGGACACTATGGGCATGTATGAATGAGAACATTCTCTCCTGCTCTCCTCCTCCGTCACACATTACCAGTGTGTGACTAGTTACTTCTCTAATTTACGCTCTCGTCGTTTTGTTGTTAACCTTTTCCCGCCCTCTCATTCTTTTTGTTGCTTGGTTTCTCTTTTGCAGGAGTGTACCGTGAGAAGGATGATCAGTGGGACGTTTCCCTCCCTCCCGTATGTCTGTCACTATGATGACTCGCGAGACAACCTCATAGATGATGCTGGGATACAGGAAAAAGGCAGGGGTAATACGTGTTTTCACTTAATCGGCATGCAAACGCACATACACTCACAACCACAGTAGCTGAGTATATATAAACAGCAAATTGCTTTTGCCCAAACCCAGACTCGACACAGATTGGCGACACCTCGCTTCCAGAGCACAAAAGGGCTTCTGAGCTTACAGAGGCCAGCGGTGAGGAGGAGCACCCAGCTCCCAAGAAGAGGGGCCTGGAGGCCCGGAAGGAGGGGGGTAGGAGGAAGACATGGCCAGAAAGACGCAGGGAGAGGCGGAAGGTAAAGATGCTGAGGAGAGAGGCCCATGCCAGGCGTGAAGGGGGGCTAGGGACCACCACATGGGATGGCTTTGACAAAGAGAGCCATGCCAAAGACATGGACAGAAATCGCTCTAGGGACTCCTCACCTCCACTGCAGAAGAGGAGGAACAGTCAAGAGAGGGGGAGAAGGAGCCAGAGCAGGGAGAAGAGTAGGAAGAGCAGAGAGGCAGAGAGGTGGAAAAAGAAAGGAGGGATGAAGCATGGGGATCTGTATTTGCGAGATGACCTTGGACCCAAGGACGAGACCCTTCTCTCCTTCAAACACAGGGTACGGAACCGCAGGAGTTAGCATTGGGTGTGTGACTCCTGAATACATGACCAACCTCTGAATGAACTTACTGCCTTAGGCCTGTTTTAGGACTGGAAAGGAAGTAGAAGTAGTAATCATGCAAGGCACTTAATAATGCTCTCAGCCAGACAAAATGTATTTATTTACATCTGTTAAATCCTGCTCTTTTGTTATAAGGACTAAAGAACATTTGGTTTTTATGGACATGGAAAAATATGATGCAATGCAGAGCATAGTAACTTCTGTTGTGGTCCTATTTTTTATTCCAAGTTGGCAGGCCAAAATGTTTCTGTAAGGTTTTTCCATCTGGGCCAGAAAATTGCATTGTGTCACACGTTTTGATTGAGAGGCTGTATTTTCATGTATATTTCCAAACTGCCTTGCATGCCTGGAACAAATCATTTTGCTACAAATTACAGAAAACTACATTATTGTTAAGAGACATCTTTCAATATAAACTGATGTTTACTATTTCTTTCCCTTTCACACACACGCGCACACACACTCTGCATGTCGGTATGTTTGCAATTACAAACACAGGTTATAATCTCTGGATAAGAGTGTCTGCTAAAATGACTAAATGTTATAATCAATGGTTTCTATTGGTTTTACACATTATAAGCATACCCTTTATCACATTTGTGATTTAAAACAGATTTTTCACTGCACATTATAATGGTGTATTTGTGTATGAAATTAGAGGGAGAAGGAGAGGCTAAAATACAACCATGCATTTTGTTGTAAAACACTGGTGTGAAGCATTGCAGGACAAAGTAGGACATGATGGGGCAGGCCAGGTCTGAAAAAGAGTTACTAATCTATACTAAATCCATTCATTTTACAACAAAAAACAAGAATTATCATCTTTTACATTATACACCTAGGCATGATGGACAACATTTTAAAATACAATAAGTTATTATATTTTAAAATGTTTATTATATTTTAAGATGTTGCCAACCATGTTATATTAATAACGTAGTATTTATGCCTTGTGCTCAAATCACGCCACACTATACCATGTCATTTCTTTATTCGTGTGCTGAAACAGGCTGCTCAATTATTAATTAGCGTGGTTATTACTAGTCGTTTGTCAGACAAAACGAGTCGATCATGGCATCGATTATTGCTGTTCTGTTTCCTTGATGCATTGTCACCGCCCATTTCGTTGCATTCTGTTGTAATCTCTTTGAAGACATCGTACAAAGTGAATCATTGCAAGTAGACTTATTTGCTGTATTTTATTTTATTTGGGGCGTGAAAGGACAAATCGTTTAATTTGTTCTGTATTCTATTTGACTAGCCTGGCGACAGATCTGAAAATCCCATTGATTGATCTTCACTTGCGCTACCCACTAACATCCAGAGAAAACAGCAGCAAATGTATAGTGTGTGGATTTAAACTGGACTAAGACCAATAATCTGAAGACAAATGAACACACTTGATTGCTTCAAACAGAGGATTCGCTCACCAATATCTGCTGTAACCAAAAACATTTTAAGAGGTTAGTGTGCTTGCTGAACTACATCGCTGGGTAGCTTGAAATGTCGGCTGCTCTGGCTTGTTTGACTAACTCGGCTAGCTTTCCTGTTGTTGTTAGCTAGCTAGGCTAGCAATGATAGCTACGACAATGGTATATTTTTAGGCGATAATTAGATTGAGCTAACCGGCAAGAATACTGAGATTGCTAAATAATGTGTCAGTATGTTTCAGATTTCGAAGGTTTAATGTGATCAATCTAATAGTTGAATATGTAGACTAGCTACGTACATTTTGGTCGATTACGTTGGCTAGTGCTACAGTACAGTACCGAGTAAACGCTAGCTAGGTAGTAGTAGCAAGACTCCCCTGGTTTGTGATGCCTTGTGTTCTTGACGAGCTAGTAGCGCCGAATGCTAACTAACCAAGACCAAAAGTAGTACTGAAAGGTATCAGTACTAATATCTGAGGTATATTTTACATTTTTCAAATTATTCGTAAGAAAAGAAAGAAAAAGCGAGATTTGCACGCCAACTACGTGGAACTTTGTTGTGCTCAAATGAACTACAAATATTTATTTGCGTGGTGGTGTAGGGAACATGGGGATATCTGCTAGGCTTATACTGGAGAATTGGTAACATAAAGCGATCTGGTTCAACTGTTCCTTCATCTGGCTGCAGTTTTGAAATAAAGGAAAATGTTGGTATGCCATCCAGACTGTTGTGTCTTGGTGGTGTAATCATTACTGCAACTGATACCACATTATTGATTTTACAGGGATATAAAATCGTTTTAGGGCTAGCGTTTTGCACTCACTGCGTGAGCTGAGGTGCAACAACTCAGCTGGACTCGGCAGAGTCGAAAAGAAAGACCCATTGCTTATGTTGCATGATGAGCATTAGATAACGGCTCTGTAGCCTACCTATTCGGTGCTAGCAGTTTACCTCTCCTTTTAACAAACGGTTAATGCGGAGGAAGAAGACTTCCAAGACGGTAACGGAGATACCAAGGCGGATACGAGGAGACAAGTCGGCCTGACAAGAAGGAGGCTCCTGCTACGGTGAACCTCGTCCAGACATCAGCCATCTACCTCAATACAGCTTCACACTACCACCTCCTTAAGCCATGGACCCCCCGAGGACTCGCTCACGGTCGCGGTCAGGATTCTATCATTATGGCATGAACGGGGGAGGGAACGGCAGCAACGCAATCGGCAACGGGAGTATGTTAAATTCCAGCGGCGGGGTCGGGGTTAACTACCCCCAACAGAACAACCCCGGGTGGATGCCTCACGGGGCACGCAGCTACACTGATAATCAACATACCCAGGGGAACTACCTACCTGCCGGGGCTCAGCGGCATGCTTCGCACGGAGCACACAGACAGCTTGGCGCTGGTAAGCTACATGCTGCATCACAGGGCAGACTTCTCATCTGCATGCATCTCACCTCCTAGGTGATTATACCGCTGGTGGTTTGACTGGTGTGAAGTGTCGGCCTAGCACACTGCTCAAAGCTGTGTGATGTCTCTAATATTGCTAATTTGGGCTTTCCATGTAATCTCCATGCTGTTTTTTCCTGCTTCTGTTTTGTTATGGTTAGAATGGACCCAGTCCTTTTTGTCAAAGCTGGACCTTCTCAGCACTTGGTCACTGGAAATGAAACGCCCAAAGGCTCAGTATGAACACGTTTCCAGTAAGCGACAGATAGCTAGTGAGTTCTGACTCATTTGACCCGGAGTATTAGTGCTAGCATTGACTGCATCATTTTTTTAAAACACGTTCCTAAACAGTGAGCACAGCAAAGGTCCATAAGAGCACCTACCTTGAACTTTTGTTAACCTGTTATTTGTCACTTTAAACCCTTCTCTTCAATACCACAGAGTTACATGAGGGCCGATGTGCCTGAACTTTAAAAGTGATATTAGTGGATTCCACTAACCAGGAAGCAGGAGGAGGAAGCAGCGTGTCATTCTAATAGAGTGCATTGCCCTCGGCAGAAAGAGCCATGAATGAATACAAGCTTTTAATGGAGCGCTGTTGTAATGGCATTGCACTGCTGTTTCCTGACCCAAAATAACCCACGCAGAGGAACACATCCACACACACACCCCAGTTTGCAGGCACACACACTACAAAGAGGGATTCATGTGTGTATGACTGAAGTGCTCCGTCTCCCAGCTGTTTGATCCTCCTTGTCTCTCCTAGCAGCTGCAGATGCCTTTTTCTGAAGTGTGTGTGTTCCTCTGGGAGGGAGAGGGGATGGGGGGAGTTGAGCGCTCAGGATTTCACAACTCTTAACATCACTTTCAGGGGAAGGTGTCAGGGCTGGATCTGGAGGGGCTGAGAATATCATGATCATTTTCAGACTCTCATTTTCCTTCTATCTTGGCGTGTGTCTATGTCTTTTAGCAGACAACACTGGATGTTTTGTGCTGCTAAATTTGTCATGTCGATGAAGTCTTACAGTTTAGTCTTGGAATCTGTTGGTGTTCAGCTGTCAAAAGAGTAGCAAGGCTTGAAACATGTCTGGACCTCAGTCCTCCCCCCCCCCCCCTCCCTCCTCATGCATGTAGCCTGTTTTCTGCACCCGCCGACTGGGCCTCTTTGAGTTGTGATTCTCTGCAGACTTCACAGCGCTCCAGAGCACATTGCAAAGGGAAGAAGAAAGAGAGGCAGAGGCCTCTCAGATCTGTTGTTTTTAAACAGACTGAGGAGGCTTGCTGAAGGAGGGGGTAGACAGTGGTGCTCTGAATGTTTTTCAAAGGACTCCTTTTTATTTATATAAATAAAAAGGAGTCTTTTGAAAAACATTCATACACATAGTTACATACTGTAAATGAAATGAGATCAAAACAAAAAAAACTCCCTTCAGAAGAACACAAGGACAACTCTGAGTGTCTGTGAAGGATTGTTGGAGATTGCGTCTGTGTGCGCTTGGAGGTTGGTGTGTTTTGTGTGCTTGAGTGTAGAGAGGCATAGCAGAGTCATGTTTGAGATCAGAGGGACAGTTGCTGAGAGTTTTAATAGATCAGTGTCTCTTGGAGTTCTCTCTCCTTTTCCCGTCTCTCTCTCTCTCCTCTCTCTCTCTCTCCTCTCTCTCTCTCTCTCTCTCTCTCTCTCTCTCTCTCTCTCTCTCTCCTCTCTCTCTCTCTCTCTCTCTCTCTCTCTCTCTCTCTCTCTCTCTCTCCTCTCTTCTCTCTCTCTCCTCTCTCTCTCTCTCTCTCTCTCTCTCTCTCTCCTCTCTCTCTCCTCTCTCTCTTCTCTCTCTCTCTCTCTCTCTCTCTCTCTCTCTCTCTCTCTCTCTCTCTCTCTCTCTCTCCTCTCTCTCCTCTCTCTCTCTCTCTCTCTCTCTCTCCTCTCTCTCTCTCTCTCTCTCTCCTCTCTCTCCTCTCCTCTCTCTCTCCTCTCTCTCTCTCTCTCTCTCTCTCTCATATGCAGACTTCCAACCCAGGCCAGGGTGATTGTGGCGAGTCCTAATCCACACATCATCCATCTAAGAACACCAAACAGTTTTTCTGGGCCTTGATATAATTTTCTTACTGAGGAAAAACAAGACTTAGGAAAGAGGGGGAAGGAGTGACTTTGGTGTATTTTGATGGTGAAGCAGGACGAGGTCTTGGCGCTTGTTATGATGTGGTGTGTTTGACCTCAGCCTGTTGTTTTTCCGCTCCATCCTCTAGGGGGAGGGCTTCACTTTCACTCAGACAGTGTGTGCAATGACGACCGGGACAAGGTGAGCTGGATAATCCACCTGTAGTTTGGAAGAAACCTCTTAGTACCACCTTTTTTAAATGATGTCACAAGATTGAGTCAAATTCCTATATGTCTGGGTTATATCAGTAACATGGTTTTTACATAATGTACATATGATATACATATATGTATTTGTCATGATATCTATGCCCTGCTGACAGACCAGTAAATGAAATTCTTTTTTGTCTCTGTCCCTCTCCTGTCTCTTCCCTCCCAGATGGAGGACAGTCCGAGCCCTAAGCGACAGCGTCTCTCCCCAGCAGTCTGTCTTGGACCTCAGCTCGGTCTCCCCCCCCGACTTCCCTCCTCCCCCCATCCGTCCGTGGGAGCTGCCCCCCAGTCGCCGTCCTCACCCCCCACTACATGCCCGAGCGCTGCCACACGCCCGTCCGCAACCGCCCGCAGGTATGAGCACCCCCCGGCAGCAGCCCTCTGATGACGATGATGACCATGGTACTGATGATAATGACCATAGTACTGATCATGGTGCTAATCTGACCCTCCCCAGCCCTCCAATGAGACGCCAGCGTGGCCGCCGGGACCGCCTCACCCGTCACCACCCTCACCCTCACCCACAACCCTCACCCCCACCACCAGCACCAGCACCACTACCACCATCACAACCCCCCACCACCACCACCTTCCCCCCTCACCCTCACCCCCACCATGGCCCTCCCTCTGGGCCCCAGGACGAGAACTACCGCCACGCTGCGCTCCCCCCAGACGTACCCCTTCGCCCAGCAGGCCCCCCGGGGTCCTCCCCTCGATGAGAGGGCCCTACCACCCCTCCAACCTGTCCCCACGGAGCCTCCACCCCTCCAATCTGTCTCCTCGGCTGCTGCACCCTGCCGCCCTCCCCCCAGCACCCCCACCCTCCCCAGCACCCCCCACCCTCCCCAGCACCCCCCACCCTCCCCCAGCACCCCCACCCTCCCCAGCAGCAGAGCACCATGATGCTGGACCTCCATGACCAGGTTGGTAGCTATTTCTTTTTCATAATTTTTTTCGGTCGAGGTCATTGGTGTTGTTTTTACTCAGAAATGTAAATGGGTGGCAGTTGATGGCAATTTTTCTGGCAGTGAGTGTGTGTCTCGTGTAGGGCCCTTAAAGTGTGTTTGGTGGGGTTTGTGAATGTTTTGTGTGTGGTTATTAAGTGAGTCAAGTGTGTCAGATTTGAGTGGAAGAAATCGGTGGGTGGACGGTAAATGCACAAGAGCGCAAATTATTGATTTGTTGAGTAACTGTTTCCCCTTTGTTCTCCCCCCGCCCGCAGGCTTCTGCTCAGGTGTCCTACCCAGTCTCCTCCTCCAGGGGGCCCCCCCTGGCCTGCCCCCCCGCTCTGCCCCCCCAGCAGCTCCCAGCATGCTCAGTGGTCTTCAGCGGTCAGCATTACCCCCGTCTGCAGTGTGGCACCACCTGTGATGTTCCACCAGTGACTGGAAATGTGTCCCCTCTGCCTGCCTGCTGAAATGGGCTGGATGTGTAATCTGTGTGATGGATGACCAGTGACTGTGAAGCAGATCTGGTGAGAGCTGACCCTTGTCCCCCCTCCCTTCCTCAGGTTCTGCAGACCTGCTCTGTGCAGCACCTGCCCATGCCCTACCACTTCCCCTCGCTGCTCTCCAGTGACCCCGCCTTCCTCCTGCCCCCCCCCACCTCCTCCCCATCAACCACCCCCACACCTGTCCCACCACCCCGCTCACCTGCCCCAGCCGGGCCAGTTCGGACCCTACCCCACCCAGCAGGCCCGCTCGGTGAGTGTGAGTGGGGGCGTACGGATCATGTTTCTGTTGGGGGGGGGGGGGGATGAGTCTGTTAAGTTATTCTACAGGGCCTACATGTGGTGCCAGCTACAGAGCATACTGTTATCCTAGTTGGAGTTGCAAAATGACAGGAATTTTCAGTGGGGAAAACTTTCCATGTGAATTTACAGGAACTGATATTAAGGTTGGCAGTCGTTCAACACTCTTAAGTCTCTAGGAAGCTACTTGCAACCTTTATTTTGATTGTCTGTCTTTCTCTTCCTCCCTGTCTCTTGTCGTCCGTCGGTGCCAGCCCCTGCAGAGGAATAGAGAACGATGTGGAGCTTCTGGGGGAGCACCTGTCGTTGGGGGCGGGGCTCCACTACCCCCCTGCCACACACCCATCACTGCCCCCCCACTCCACCCAGCTGCACTTCCTCTCCCACGATCCTTTGCCACAGGAGTTCTTTGGAGTGGTGAGCTATAACCCAACCCCCACATTAAAGGAGCGTTCAATGAGGCGTGTTTAAGATGTATTAATTGTAAATGATTTCCACGTTTGTTTGTTTCTCTCTCTCTCTTGCTCTCTGTGCTTCTCAGTCGTATCCAAACTTCATGCCTCGTCGTATCCCAGGGCGACGCCACCGCTCCCAGTTGCCACTGCCACCCTCGCCTTACCACCCCAGCTTCCTGCCTTACTTCCTGTAAGTAGCTCATCGGCCCCTTTGGGGATTTTTGTGAAAAGCTAAAACGAGCGTCTTTCATGACCTCCTGGAGGAATCTCACCATAGGCGTTTTAACCATCACTCCTGATCATGGCGTCGTTCCTTTACCTCTAAGTGCTTACACCTTTAAACTACTGACCCACACCTTTAAACTACTGACCTACACTTTTAAACTACTGACCCACACCTTTAAATTACTGACCCACACCTTTAAGCTACTGACCCACACCTTGAAAGTGAAGTGTCCCCTCCTCGTCCTGTGCTCCCCCAGCTCCATGCTGCCTGTGCAGCCCGCAGGCCCCGCCATCAGCCTGGAGCTGGACGTGGACGATGGGGAGGTGGAGAACTACGAGGCCCTGCTCAACCTGGCGGAGCGGCTGGGCGAGGCCAAGCTCCGGGGCCTGACCAAGGGGGACATCGAACAGCTGCCCTCCTACCGCTTCAACCCCAACAACCACCAGTCAGAACAAACCCTGTGAGTGCTCTCTCTCTCTCTCTGTCTCTCTCTCTGTCTCCCACTGTCCCGTTGCAGCAGCGAGTTGGATCAGAGGCTGATTGGCGTTTACAATTATGCACGTTGGTTATTGGTTGGTATGGTTTTTTTTTGTTTTCCATATTAATGTGGTTTTCCCACAGGTGTGTGGTGTGTATGAGTGATTTTGAGTCTCGCCAGCTGTTGAGAGTTCTACCCTGCAGTCATGAGTTCCATGGCAAGTGCGTCGACAAGTGGCTAAGGGTAAGATGTTTTGCTACTGATTGATATATTTAGTTTAAAGGTTTTGAACCCAAAACTTTTAGTCTTCATCTGTCTCACTCTCTCTCCGTCTCTCGTTTCTTGTTTCCTGTCCTCTCCTTCCCGACCCAGGCTAACAGGACGTGTCCCATCTGTCGGGCCGACGCCTCCGAGGTCCAGCGAGACTCTGAGTGACCACCAGAGGGAGACAAACCACTCCAACTGTTAAACAGTTTTAGCACTGCCCCCCCCCCTCGCCCACACAATCCTGTCCAACCCTAATCGACTTCTGTTAAGCCTCACGTCTTCTCAGCTGTGAATGTCCTTCAGCTTCAACTGCACCTGTGTATGTGTGTGTAACCGAGTTTGATTGGTTGTTACATGTGCATGCATATGTATACACAAAATTGCCTGTGTGTGTGTGTTTCCTGGCCTCTGTGTTTGTCTGTGTGTTAGCGAGACTGTATTTGCGTTTCTGAGCATGCATGAGTTTCTATATGTACCAGACCTTAGATATGTCTGAGTGTGAATGAATGTGAGCAGCACAGTATGCACCAGGGCATTTGATATGCTTCATTCCACCTGAATTCAACCATTATGTCTGGGATATAATATCATCTGCCAACTGACTTGCATAAGGGTGAATACCACAAAATGACAAGTCCCATGTCCATTAAGGTTTTCCAGTGCTTAAAAACAGACTTCTCCGATTCCTACCTCACTGGTGGTGAACAGGCGTCTGCATGACCTGAGGATGAAGTGTGTCCACCGTCTCTCCCTGTGGTTGAGGAACTTGCCTCCAAGCCAAAACTCCCCTGCCACTAAACGTTTGTCAGATGCAGTTGAATCGCGTACACGTTTTACAAATGCTGCACGCTGGCTTTTCACCGCTGTAGCTTGTTTCAACCAAACTTACAGCACAGGATTTGAGCACTAGCTTCTCTAGTGTTTGCGAGCTTCCAACGGCTACTGATTTGGTGTTGTGACTGCTGCAGTGTGGTAAAGTAGGAGAGGTGCCCAGCACCACAATGCCCGCATGCCCCATCGGTTGCCCCACCGGTGTCTGTTGCGATCCATCTGGGCCATTATTAGCGTCTCAGTAGTTCTTTCTGCTAAGCAGTTACCTCATCATTCCGTTTTTGAACATTGTTCACTTCTACACTCTTACCTGTACTCAACTTGAGCGCGTTTGTATCCTTATATATATATATATATATATATATTTCTCTCTTGTTTTTGTTTTGTCCCTATTAAAGATAAAGATTTTGTCTGTGACTTTGCAGTGGCACATGTTATATCTATATACAAGACTGTATAAATATATGAAATATTATCTGTATACCAAATAAAAGGCTTGATATGAACTTTTTAAATATAAGTCACCTTTTTGTACAGTTTTTAAAAAACGAATCCCAGGCCCCAGTGGTTACAGTTTGGTTGTGCTGGATTTCTCTGTTCTGAATGTGTTAGATTTGAGGTGGTGGTGGTAAATCAATAAAATAATAATCCTCACCAACTGTTCACTACTTGGCTCGTTTTTGGCTATAACTAGCAGCTCTGTTGCCTGTCTGTTGGTCAGTGGGTCGTTCTTGTGTGTTTGAAAGTCTTAAATGTACATTGCCACATGAGGGCGTCATTGCTCCTTCCACAAGGTGGGTTGCTTCAGATGCTCCCTTTTAAAATCTTAAGGGACTCAATTCCATGAACCTTTCTTCCAGTGTAGCACCTTATACACATATGTTTAAGCATTTCCACTTTAATATCCATCCATGGGGTAGTGGGAGTCAGAACAGGTTGTTTTCTGTAGTGTATCAGACATGCTATGATGACTAGTTATTTTTGAATGTATTTGCTATGATCAAGCAACCTAATCATGACCCACTTTGTCTCTGATCTCAGGTGAAACTGCATGGCTACACAGCTGCTGTTTAGCAACACATGGCAAGAGAGTGTTGTTGAGGCTGTTTCATGTTAGATGGACTGCATGCTCATGTGAGAGCCTCTCCCTGTCTTTTATCTACACAGAGAGAGAGTTATTGCTTATTGTCCTGTCAGGCTCCAGTGGTGGGTAGGTGTCCTTGTCCTGTGGTATGGGTGGAAATCCTCTCTGCTCAGATGCACACACAAGACAGAGACAAATGTCCAGGACATACAACAGACACCCACATGAAAAGATAGGGGCTAGACAGAAAGGGAAGTGGGAAGGTAATTGCACATGTATACGGCAATGGATTCAGAGAGGGATAGTTCAGTAAAAGAAGGAAGAACAACAAGAAGGGAGAGCAAGTTTTTGGGGGAGTTCATATTTAATTGAATTAGAAGCCCTCCTGGTCCAATGAGTATGCGTCAGAAAAACAAGTGGAGTCCACCCTCTGTCCTTTACTCCAAACAACCCGGCTTTCATGTTTTTCTCCTTCTCACTGTAACTGCCGCATGGCTGTCTAACCAACTTGTCCTCTACAGGGTTCAGTGACATTGAAGAAATGTTGGATTTCCGCCTAAAACTGTCTCTCCAGTTAAAGCATAAATTCACTGAAAATGTTTGCCTTCTCTTTGTTGCTGTCTCTCTCTCTCTCTCTCTCTCTCTCAATCTCTCTCTCTCTCTCTCTCTCTCTCTCTGTCTCTCTCTCTTTCACTCACATTCTCTCACACTTACTCACTCTCCCACGTTCTCACTCCAAGATGTATCACTTTGTTAGCTTTAATTACAAAAAGTGGATTGTATTGGATACATAACATCAGCATTACAACTCATTGGTTTTAATACTGTTTGCATACACAGTTCAACAAAACCTAAAACTCTTTACACTTTGACCTGAAGAACATGCATTCTTGTGGCATTTTTCCAAAGATAACTTTATCTCCAGTTTCCACATGGAGAAACACAAAAAAAACTATATTCTATTAGTTTTGAATTTCCCAAGAGCCTTACCACTGGTTATATTCTCCTCCAATCTCCAGTTTACTGGCTGTCCTCCAGCTGGATTGGCTGTGTCCTCAGGCTCTTTTTTTATTGGTGGCAAGTCCTCAAGCAGCTAGTTGATCGGCTTTTGGGTTAAGGAACTTTTGCATTTAGTTTGCCTCAGAACCCATGTCAGGAACGACCTCCCCAGAAATCCACACACTTCTTCTAAGTGTGTGTATGAAGGAATGAATGTGTTGTACATTCATTGGATATGATTCTTATGTGTGTGTGTGAATGTGCATCCTGCAACTCGTCTCTATCCATCTATCCGCTCCTCTTCTCCCCTTTTTTTTATACTGGTTACCCTTATTTTTTGTCATTTGTTACTAACTCTGTCTCCCCCCCTCCTCAATCTTAAGTGTCTGTGAGTGTATATAAGAATGCGTGTATGTTCTTCAGCTTGTGTGTGTATTTCACTGCGACTGTGTGTTTTTCAGCCACAGTTCAGACTGCAGTGTGCTCCAGGTTGACAGACTACATGGATTCTCCATCCGATCTTGTGCTAAAGGCTGCCGCGGCACTCAGCTCAGATGCATGTTCTTACCCACGCGGCTTCACCCCCTTGACCCTCATACACACACCCACACTCACATATACATCATTACCAGTAGTGCCAGGGACAACCTTTCATGTGTCAGAGGGAAGATCTATAGGGGGTTCAATTCCCTGTTAGTTCATCTCCTGGAGTGGAGTGTGTGCGTCTCTGTGTGTTTGTGTGTGTGATATTTATTTCTTAGGGATTCCCCCCCCCCCCCCCCCCCCCCCCCCCCCCTCTGCTTGCACTGTGACTGCCAGCCATGTCATCATGTTCTGAGCTGTCACAGACTATCACTGTCACGCTCGGGCACTGAGGTGCGTGTGTGTGTATGTGCGTGTTAATATCTCAGGGCCATGCAGGGTTTAAGAGTCGGGCCATGGATGTCCCTTTGACACATTCCACTGCGGTAGAGCGCCAAAACGACAGCGAGGGGGAAGGTTTGATGTGGACTTGCATGCGTATGCCCTGGGCTGTACATATGCTCCACCCCGCGAGAACTCAGATCATAGGAAACCCAGCTACATCTGGCTTCACCAGAGGAGTCACTCAAATCTAAAGACGTTGAATGTACTCTGAAGAGTACGTTCAGAAGATGATGTCTCTAGGGTTGAAGAAGGCTTAAACAACCTTTGGAGGAAACGTGCTCCCTAACAGAGGGGTTTGACTTGCAAACCTGTTTGCATTAGATCTGGGAAGTTTGAGCATATGTTTGGACATATAGGTGTAGGTGCTGCTGAAGGTGAGATGGTTGTGGTTCTGACCCCCTATACTTCCCTCCCTTTATGTATGTGAGAGCGATCCAGAAAACGCACCTTTCTCCTGTTTGATGCACTGTGTGTGTGGAACTATGTGGTGTGGCTTGTAACTCACTGTGCTCTTGTCCCAGCAGAAACCAATCATTTTATCCCGCTTCACTGATTGGCTGTTTATAAAATCTGTCTGCTGACTCATCCTTATCCATGCTATCTTGTTCGTGATTGGTTTGATTCTGAGAGGACTCAGATAGGCTCCTCCCCCATGACCCGGGTAGCAGGTGGTGAGGGTCGAAAGCTTCCGAATGAGGTTGCATCCAATACAACTTAAATCAAATATCTGACAGCACAATCAAAGACAAAACGTGTGTGCGTGTGTATGTGTATGTGTACATTTACGTATCTGACTTTTGTGATAACATTATCAGATGTGATTAGATTTTAGTTTGTTGTTCCCTGAATGCCCCCGGCTTTCCTTAGAAAATGAGACCTCAATAAAATGTGATATTATGGTTTGATGGTCGTATATTATTTGGAGAGTTGGCTCCCTCTCTGACACAAATGTGCTCTAAACTCTATTTAGGTCTAGCATGAATTGCAGTCTGAGTATCAATAATACAATTTCCTATGATGGTTGCCATTAGAAATGTCCTGTAAATTTACGTTCTTTAATACAGCTGTCTCTGACTTAGAAAATAGAGGAAAGCGCCCTGTCATTGTGCTTTCTGCACATGGTACAGTCATCATGTTTACAGATGTTGACACTCCAGAGTACTGCAGGCAGGACCCAAGCCTCATCACTGGTGTTAGGGGTGGGATTTGGCCATCCTGGTCCTTATGTTAAATGAAAACACACACACACACACAAACTCAGGCACAAATGCACACACAGCAAGATAAAATGGGAATAAGAGGGAAAAAGAAGGAAAAAGAAAGAGCAGGTGCATGTGAAAGCCAGAAGCCAAAACACTCTTTTTCTGTCAATCTCGTTCACCATCACTATCTGTCCTACAGGCAGATCTTTAGTCAAACATCTTTTGACCCTGAAACTCAATTTTGATGAAATGGTGTGGGGGTACCCATCAACACCCACATTTATTGTGTGAAAATACCAAATTCAAGTACGTTTTCAAGAAGGAGATCAATTAATACATGATAAGAAGAAAAACTGAGATAGAAGGGTTCCGATGAGTTAATGAGGCAGACAAACAGTATCTTTCATTCCTCTCTCTGCCCCTTTTCTCATCATTAAGTGCTCTGAAACTTCCCCCTGAGAATCCACTTTTGCATAATAATCCACAATAAGAAGAGCCCTCACAGCTCAAACAGTACTTAATTACCATGTTAATTGGTTAGTTTTGGCCTGGTTTATAATGTTAAAAGTCCTCAGAATCTCATACCAGATTAATTTTGAGAAATGTTCCCTCTTCATGCTATATAGGACTCCACTGGTGTCTTAATAGCCTGAAGTCTGACCTCACATAGGTACATACAGTGCCCTCCAAAAGTATTGGAACAGTGAGGCCAATTCCTTTATTTTTGCTGTAGACTGAAAACATTTGGGCTTGACATCAAACGATGAATGTGAAACCAGAGATCAACGTTTCAGCTTTTATTTCCAGGTATTTACATCAGGATCTGATGCACAAATTAGAAAATATCACCTTTTTGTTCGAACCCACCCATTTGTCACGTGAGCAAAAGTATTGGAACATGTGACTGACAGGTGTGTTTTGTTGCCCAGGTGTGTCCTATTACATACATTATTCAATCAATAAATACCACTGAATGTCTACACTCAGGTTCAGATTGGGTAAGATAGGTTTTGTCTATGCAGACTGTATTCAGAGGTGAAAACAACATGAAAACCAGAGCGCTGTCTTTGGGTGAAAAACAAGCAATTGTGAGTCTTAGAGAAGATGGAAAATCAATCAGAGCCATTGCAGAAACATTGGCCATAGCCAGTACAACCATTTGGAATGTCCTGAAGAAGAAGAAAACTACTGGTGCATAAAGTAACAGACGTCGAACAGGTAGACCAAGGAAAACATCAGCAGTTGATGACAGAAACATTGTGAGAGCTGTAAAGAAAGACCCTAAAACAACTGTTAGTGAGATCAGCAACAACCTCCAGATGGCAGGAGTGAAGGTATCACTATCTACTGTTCGCAGAAGACTTCATGAACAAAAGTACAAGGGCTACACCAGAAGATGCAAACCACTCATTAGCAAGAAGAATAGGAAGGCCAGGCTGGAATTTGCCAAAAAGTACAGAGATGAACCTCAAAAATTCTGGGACAAAGTTTTATGGACTGATGAGACAAAGATTAACTTTTACCAAAGTGATGGAAAGGCTAAAGTTTGGAGAAAGAAAGGAACTGCTCATGATCCCAAACACACAAGCTCATCTGTGAAACACGGTGGAGGTAATGTCATGGCTTGGGCTTGCATGGCTTCTTCTGGGACGGGCTCATTAATCTTCATTGAGGATGTAACACATGATGGCAGCAGCAAAATTAACTCGGAAGTCTACAGAAACATTTTGTCTGCCAATTTAAGGAAAGATGCAACCAAACTGATTGGCAGAGCCTTCATCATGCAGCAAGATAACGACCCAAAACACACTGCCAAAACAACAAAGGAGTTCATCAGGGGCAAGAAATGGAAGGTATTAGACTGGCCAAGTCAATCTCCAGAATTAAACCCTATAGAGCATGCATTTTACCTGCTTAAGAGGAGACTGAAGGGAGGAACCCCACAAAACAAACAACAACTGAAAGAGGCTGCAGTGAAAGCCTGGGAAAGCATCAAAAAGGAAGAATGCAAAAGTTTGGTGACGTCAATGGGTCACAGACTTGCTGCAGTTATTGAAAGCAAAGGATTTGCAACTAAATATTAAGTCTTATTCACTTAAATATGTTTTAAGTATATCTGTTCCAATACTTTTGATCACATGACAAATGGGTGGATTCAAACAAAATGTGATATTTTCTTAGTTGTGCATCAGATCCTGATGTAAATACCTGGAAATAAAAGCTGAAACGTTGATCTCTGGTCTCACGTTCATTATTTGATGTCAAGCCCAAATGTTTTCAGTCTACAGCAAAAATAAAGGAATTCGCCTCACTGTTCCAATACTTTTGGAGGGCACTGTATCTATGGACAGGTAACAGGCTGACCTTACCTACAGGGCTTTTCTGTGTTTGTATTGTGTGTGTACAATCTGTAGTGCAGGGTAAGGGGGGTATTTCAGTGTATCTACGATTTTGAAGACAGTCTGAGTTAATATAGTGGAACAGAAATCCATGCTCCTCCTTCTGCAGTGTTTCTGTAGTTTTCTGCCTTGATGACGTTTCCTCGGTTTTGTTCAGTATTTCCCCCTCAGCCGCAGGTTCCTCCCTCTCCTCCTGCTTTCCTCTTTCTCATTCTTGTCCTTGTGCCTGGGGACAGCCCGAGTCACCTCTTCACTTGAGCTCCTTTTCCCCTCCCTCCCTTCTTCTTAACTCAAGATGTTGGTTTTGAAGTCCCAGCGTTCACTTTCTTTGTTGTCACATTTGTTCCGCCATGTGTGCTCAGACTTAGGAAGTATGTTGTGTGCTGGCCTGGTATTGGTTCCAGGTGCCTGTTATGCCACATCTTTTCAGGAGAAACATGGAACATTTCCTGTTACCCGTGTACAGAATGACATCACTTCCAGGACTGTTACTCTCCTAAAATGGACATAGCACGACCTGGATGAATGGATTTGGACCTGTATCTCGTCCAGTATGCATGCACACGCACAAACACATACACTGCACCACTCTTCCCTCAACTTCCCCTTGCTTGTTATTGCCTGGGAATGCTGGAACACGACTGTAGCATGTGAAATTCTGAAGCGTGTCACATTGTCATGCTGGATAAACTCTCGTAGGTGACAGCTCAGACTGGAGCCGGGTCTGGATTATGTTGAGCCATGCATCTCTTCTGGGCTTCAGCGATGATGACACAAGAGGCTTTGTGCTCCGGAACACTCCGCTGAGTCTGTTGAGTAAGGCTAGACACACTGTACTAACTCTTAATGTGGGTGGAGGAGGGTGAGAGAGAGAGAGGGTCGGAGGGAAATGGGGGGCAAAGGATAGCAGAAAGAGAAGTGGGGTGTGAGAGAGTGAGACATGGGGAAGGTGGGAGGTATGAGGGAGAAACAAATAGGAGAAAGAATGAGAGTGTGAAAAAGCAAAGAGAAAAAAAAAGAAAAAAGTGGGGGAAATGGAGTGAGCAAAGTGAGAAAGAAGAGAGAGAGAAGTCCCATGCTAAGTCTCAACCATCAGAATGACAGAACCTGCCTGTGACAGTCCACCAGCCTGGGAGCAGGAGAACACAGACTCATCTCGGCAAAAAGGCACAGCAATGTCTCTGGGTCCCTGGGAACGCATAACAACACCACAACCTGGCATGGGCATAGTTAATGATGACCTGGGGGGACATATGTGTGGTGGCTGTGTGTGTGTTTGTGTAAAGTCATTTAAAACCCATCTATTGAGGAGATTGACAAATACTGTGTGTTGGCGCCAGTGTTGATCACGTTACCAGTGTTTTAGTAGTGAGAAGAAAGATAGGATGAGCACACCAGATACGGTGCTGCCATGATAGACATGATAGAATGAGATTATGTGTGTGTGTACGTGTGTGTGTTTGTAAAAGTGCCTGTGAGTGAGTTGTGA
This sequence comes from Hypomesus transpacificus, assembly GCF_021917145.1. Lineage (NCBI taxonomy): Eukaryota > Metazoa > Chordata > Actinopteri > Osmeriformes > Osmeridae > Hypomesus > Hypomesus transpacificus. The sequence goes on from NC_061060.1 coordinate 6,376,408, forward strand.
TTGATCACTATTCCATACCTGATGATGCTGTGTGTAGAGAGGAGGACAAAGTGCATGGGGATTGTGTGTCTGTGTTTGTGTGTTTGAGCTGCTCCCTCCCAGGCCTGATCTCATAGTCCCAATAGTGAGGCCCTCAGAGAGGTCTAAGTAGCTCTCATTAGATTCATGCTCTCCCATAGCTCCTCTCCCTCCTACTCCACAGCTTTTAGAGACCAGGATAATGGCAAATTAAGAGATAGATATTTGTTTGTGTGTAAGTGTTCATGACAGAGAAGCAGGTATGGAGTGATGGCTCTGTTGGTTTCTCTTCTCTCTTGTCCTCTTCCTCTTTCTCTTCTACTCTTCCACCCACCCACCCACCTACCCAGCCCACACACCACCACACCCTACCCCACCCCAACACACACTCCTCCCCCCTCTCTCTGGGTAGTTAAGCAGGGCCAGTCTCAGGGTTGGACACTTCGCGGGTGAGGTTACCGTTCATCGTGCGTTAATTAAGTTCACACAAAGTTAATTGCATAATCCCCCACCGTAATTGTTATGTAGCCCCTGGTTACCAGATGAGTCCACCGCGCGCGCAGCTGAAGTGGTTGTGTTTATTCCCGGTTAATGAAATGACTTGCATGGTTCTCTGTCTCCGTTGACCTATTTCACCGAGACTCCCCGCTAACCTCATACGGAGTTGCCTAGGATGCACCCATCTCTTCTGTAATAATTCCGTGTATTCTATGTGTGTAGCCTACTGTTGGTGTGAACTAGTTTCTGGTGTGAGTGAATTTTGTGCGTTTTGTGACTGTGGGCCTAATTCATTTGGGCCTTATCTGACACATTTTACCAACGGGATTATTTAGTAACCCCTGTGAACTAAACCATAAAACGTGGTTCCATTCCCCTGCCGTCTACAAGGCCCTTTAAAGTTGTTTAAGTAACTTGGGCACCACATTTATGACTACATTTATATTGGTAGACATCAGATTATTAATTATTACTTCTGCCCTGTGAGTGACGCACCCCCACTCTGCAGCACGGGCGTGCCACCTTTCGGTTCCCAGCGGACGGCACCTTTCCATGCCTCAAGCGGTGAAGCCACCTGGGGCGAATGTGTAGAATGTAGATTACTCTGACATCAGACATAGCGCCCATCGAAAACAGAAAAGTAATTTGATCTAAATACTGATTGCAGGGCTTTAATATTTTATTCTTCGTAGCCTGATTATGAAGGGTAAAATATAAAAGTTTTCTTTTCATTCAAATGGGAGCTTTTAGTGATTGGAGACGCTTTTAATATACTCCGCCGAGGGTGGAGTCATTTCCTGTTCAGGAAACAACTTAAAAACACCAATTTGCGGGGTATGATTCTATGTGTAGCTGAAATAATGGAGCATAAGAGGCCACTGTCCCAATAGCCTTTTTCTAAAAACTGCCTGGGGTTTGCTTCTTGTTTGTTGTCACATATGTGAAGTCAGTGGAGGCTGCGATTGAGGCTAGAATCACCGCACCGACTGAGAACGCACCACGGCAGGGCAAAAGTGAAGACGGACGCTTTCATCTTTTATCTGGCTTCAGCATGTACGGTCCACAATCAACGAGATTGATGTATTTCGGGTAATATGTTGTTTCCATAGTCGCCATATTTCGGGAAACTCTTTTGACAGTACTCTAGCGGAATTAGGAACCGATTCAGTTTCCCGGTTTGCTGTGCGCTGGCAGTTCCAGGACTAGCGGGGGTAAGACACGCAGCCCCACTCCTACGCGCTGTCACAGAGAGACCTTCGCATGCTGGGACAGCGAACAACAGTCTCCAGACCGGAGCTGAACACTCACGCCTTTAAGAAATGAACAGACGCTGACGGATTTTTCAGATTGAAGATGACACCTCTATAAACTACCGTCTCCACACTCACTATTATGTGGCGTCTTGATTGAATGTAATTTTTTCACACCAAGGAAAAAGGCGAAAAAAAGACGCAACTCCTTCATCGCCAAGTTTCGGCGCTTCGGTCACACTGGAGGGAGGCAACGATGGCAGCCTCGGTGACAGCGACACTTGCTCTCCTGGCTCTCACCGTAGCATGTAAGTAATCCCCTTTAATTAGGACCCCCACAAGGGAAAATGACCGTCTTGGCACTTTGGTGTATTTGTTGACTATGCATATCGGCTCTCCATTTTCCAATGTAGCCTGTCAACTATAGGCTACTACATCCACTGTTCGATAGGTTATTTAGCTTACAAGTTAAAATGAGATAAATGAGCTAACATTGGAGGCGCAGGCAACAGTGGATGATATGCGTAATCCTCTGAATTGTGATAGCTTGGGATGTCTAGGATTTAATTGTTGTCTCTTCAGGTTATAAATTCCAACGGGACAACAATTCGCAGGCAAAAAGTAGTGGACGTTTTTCGTGCGTCAGATTGTGTTTAGCACGTGATTTATAATACGCTTCGATTAACTGACGTGCTCTCTTTTACACCACAACACGCTTACTACGTGGAAAGACGTGAAATTATGAAATACTCTTTTTATAGGCTCTAAAGATTTCTATTTGGATTTAAATATGGGTCACATGTTGATGTTATCCTACTGACATCTCTCATCACCAGATCAGAGGTTGATGACATTTTTTCAGACATTTTAACAGATACATTTATCACATTAAGAATCATATTAAAGTAAAATATAAATATATGATTTTATGAGTTTGTCCCACTATGTGTCTAATGACTGTACGGTCTACTAAAAGTGACTATCAGGGATTCAAGTCCCAGCCTAAACAGACTGACCAGCAGAAGACCCTTAAGTGTGAGTTGGAGATCTGCTAGACTGTGGAGGTCATCTGACCAGACTGCTGATTTAGTGTCAATTAGAAATCCCAGTGGTGCTGTCCATGGTGCTGAACCCTAGTCTCACCACTCCAGCTATGCTGCAGGTCCCTCAAGTATTACTGTAGTTAATGCAACTTCCGAAGTTGAGAAGAAATGAGAAGAAACATCAGAGGACAGTGAGATTACTTCATATGACTTCCTGTTTGTGGCTGATATGTTCTATTCCTTTAGACTATACTCCTCAGACGTTAGTTGTTTTTTTCTACAACCTCACAGCTTAATAATTAAATATTTTGTTGTAATGGACAAAAAGCGATTGTGCTGGGTCAGGGTTAGTACTATACATTGATAGTTATATTATTGTATATTAAAGTGTGTCTTACCATTTTCTCTCTGTAGCCCTTTACCAAGAGAGGCAGTTCAGCTGTGGAGGGGTCGATGTTTAGGGTCGGGGGAGGGATGGCTGAGGGTCACCCAGGGACACTGGCTTGTCATTGCGTGACTAAGTCACTGTCACCTTCAGAACTCATCCTGTGGGATGAGGGACCCCATCCTACAGGGGATAAATCTGGCAACCATTACATCTGGCAACCCACTGCACAGGAGTTTCATGTTGCCTGTCTCATACTCTTTCCCCCTGTCTAATGGTCTCTCTTTACTCCTCCCTCCCTTCTCCGTCATGTTTTCCCTCCATTTAAACATTCTGTTCTTTCTTGGGTTGTGCCCCTCACTGGCTGCAACTTCTCTTTTCTCACACACGCTCTTTACTCGTAGCCACTTTTCTCTCTCACTCACTCACACACACACACCTTCTCTCTCTCTCACTCTCTCTCTCTCTCTCTCTCTCTCTCTCTCTCTCTCTCTCCCTCCCTCTCTCTTCCTTGGTCTCTCACCACATTTTCCTTTGTCGTTCTCTCCCTCCCCCCTCTTTCCCCCTTTCTCTTTATCTCTCTTCCCACCTAACCCTGTCTCTTTTTTAATTCCCCTCTCACTTCCTCTTCCCCTCTCTATTTCCCTCTCCAGCCCCCATCTCTTTTTCTATTTCTCTTTCCCTCGATGGCAGCTGCATTTTCTAGTATGCATTGTAAGGCATATTACTGTAACATTAACCCTGATTCGATTTTTTGCTCTCTGACTCACAGAAAAATGAATCACATGATCATCTCTGTTTAGCATGTGTTGCACCCCTACCAAATACACATACAAACACATCAGTCTGCAGGCATGGGAATCACCTCAACGTCATTGGCCTGCCCATATTCCTTTCTCTATTAGGTCAATGGCGCACAATCAAGAGCTATTCTTAGGTTGTTGTTTTCACACAAGGAACGATTTTCCGTCTACAAAACCACACAAGGCTTGCACACTCACTCATGCAGACCCTAACACTAGAGAATCAATGAAGAACTTTAGCCCGAAACAACACTTACTGTTTAAATGTACAAAACAGAGGAAAGGAAGAAAGAAGAAACAGAAAGAGAATGAATACAGCAACAAATTACAACAGGAGTGAGAGGTGTGTGGTTTCTCTGTCCCACACCAGATGATGTGAGAATGAAGGTGTGGGTGTCCCCCTCCACCCTTCCTCTTAGTGTCTCGTGGGGTTGAGAACTGGAGGAGGAGAAGATGAGAGTAATAAGGAGAGGTGGATAAGTGGTGGATGGAGTTATAGGTAGAAAAGGAAAGGAGAACATGTGATGAGAGGAACCAGGAAGGTGGGCTAGATAAGGGGGGGACTAGCGAGGGGATCAATGAAAATGATCTTAAGCCTGTCTTGGCTGAATAGCTAGATAACCAGCGTTGCACTTTTGACTACAATTCCATTGGGTCCATCAAGGGCTACTTTTAAACTGTTGCATGCTGGGAAATGTAGGCAAGGATGACCTGTTCGAATTGCGGTCCAATTAATAATTAACACAGGAGGTCTGCTCCCATCTAAATATGAGGTGCGTAGATTCTTTGTGCTGTTACCAACCAAACATCTTTCGAAAGCATAACATAATTCAACAGAAGATAAGCATATTCAAGTGTATATGTTGTTGAAGAAAAGCTGTTAAGATCTTGGTTGTTGGAAAGCGTTGTGGAAAAACCTTTGATTGTGCTTGGGGTTTGTGCCTGTGAGATGATAGCGTTTTTATTTTAGCAGCAATTAATTATTGAAGCTGGAGTGCAGTGAGGTGGACTGTCCGAATGGAGGAGTGAGTGTGTGAGCGTGTTGGTGCTAAGGTGTGTGTGTTCTGGTCCTGAGGTAGGTGTGTCTGTGTGTGTGTGTTTGTATGTGTGTGTTTGTTTGCATGCACGTGTGTGTGATACAACGATAATGGTCTGAAGAAGACTATAGGTCCTTCAAAAATAAAAAATGTAGGTTATTAATGTTTATTCATCAACACATCCTTTACTCTTTTATGCATTATGTTTCTGATAGCATGATGTTTGACTGTTTCATAGTAAAGTTACACTTTTATTGGCATATTTGACTTATCATTGCCTTGTGCTGTACCCATGTCTGTCTACCAGTGTTCAGTTGTTCAGCCAGCACCATAGGTAGACAGTAGAACCAACAGGGTCAGAGACACAGATAACTTAACCTCACTCAAGTCAAATCTGTCAATCATGTGTCACCTTAGCCCAGATGCAGTGGACAGTGCCTGTAGGACCTCGATGAGTGAATAACATTCCGTGTGTGTGTGTGTCAGTGTTCATGGGACTGTGTTTGACTGTGTTCCTTTCAGTCTGAAAGAGTCATTGAGGTAGTGTCTGTGTTTTGATACGAGTGAGGGTGTGTGTCTGGATGACTTCAAAGGTCTCTTCTCTCTCTGCCACAGGAAGTGTTTCCATAGCAGCCCTGGGTGAGCCACCTGAGTCATATGTCAGCTAGAGCCTTGATGAACTCCATCACCCAGAAGCCCCTGTGTGAATCATTCCCTTTTGCTCACTAATGCATCAGTGTGTCCGTGGGTGGTAAAGAGACAAGGAGAAGTTTGGAGACATCCTGTCTGACCTCCCCAGACCCCTCCACTCCTCTGGGACGTGCTCTTTCTTTCTTTCTTTTCTTCTCTCTCTCTCTCTCTCTCTCTCTCTCTCTCTCTCTCTCTCTCTCTCTCTCTCTCTCTCTCTCTCTCTCTCTCTCTCTCTCTCCTTCTCTCTCCTTCTCTCTCTCCCCCCCTCTCTCTCCCTCTCTGTAACCCTGAGTGACAGGTCTCAGTGTATCATACTTCACTCAGGACACCAGCCCTCTGGGTGTGTTAGCATCATGTCGCTGTGGCTCACTCCCTATGAGCACAAACAGTGCCATAACCTATTCTTTATGTTGCGCAGTGAAACACTGACCTCCTGGGCTGTCTGTGGCAGAAGCACTGCCTTGTGTCATGACATCATCTGCATTTGATCCAGAAACAGCACGGCTGAATAGATTATATCTGTCTGAAACCCTCTCCCTTACCTAATCATTTAATCTCTTACCATCTCTCTCTCTCTCTTTCTCTCTCTTTCCCTCTTTTGCATACACCAGTTGCAGAGACTCATATACACATAACATGGGGTTATTCTTACTTGTGTCAGAGTTGAGGATGTTGTAATGGAGCCAGGGCCATATTGGACTAGCAATAGAAAAGCCCCAACATCTGTTTTGTGTGTGTGTGTGTTTATGTGTTTATGTGTGTATGTGTGTAGAAGGGGTGTAAGTTTATGTAAATGATTGCGTGGGCATGTGTATCGGACTGTCACCAAAGTAATCCTTCTTGCACATTTTAAATACACACACACACACAAAAGCAAGTCAAGTAGACACACACATACACACACCACTGACTCACTCTTCTCTGTGGTATATTGCCTCGTCATTATCTCTGCAACAGATGATGAGCGTATCCAACAGCCCCTCAGACCAGAGGAAGCGAGCTCTGCTCGGCACGAGATCTCCACATCGCTTCGCTTAACACTGGCCTGTGTGTCGGCCGTTTTCACACTCATTACGGGTTCATGCGATTATGTTCATCAAGATGCAGTTAGAGCAGAGCTCCATCAGAGAACATGCCGACTCAGCCTGGCTGTGGGATGGGCCTCGATGACTAGCGGCTGCCTGCTACACAGCCGTGTGTGTATGTGTGTGTTGAGATGTGTGTGTTGAGATGTGTCTGTTGAGATGTGTGTGTGTGGGACCCATGCAAATACACCAAGAGAGATAGTCAGATGCATAAAGTACTAAATGGATTCTGAACAAAACCATGAATATGTGTCAGATGCATGATAGGTGTTTTGCATGAATATATGTTTCACTGTGATGATGACGTCAAAAGATTGAGAGTTTTTTAAGGTGTTTTGAGGGTTTTCAGTGCTAAAGTGTGACAGAATGGGGTCATGTGGGGTCTAATGGGGTCTAACCCTAACCCTAACCCTAACCCTAACCAGGGAATACTTCTAGCATTCCAAGACGGTGCTAGAATAGGGTTAGGCTTATACTGTATTAAAGGTTTGTGCTCATTTGAAAACTCTTACGTTAATGCTTGTAGTTTGACCATAGTCTTGTGTGTCTGTGTGTGCCTGCAGCTGCCCTGGGCGCTGAGGTGGAGGAGAGACTAGTAAACCACTTGTTGTCTCCAGAGCGGTATAATAAGTTGATCAGACCAGCGGTCAACAAAAGCCAGCAGGTGACCATCTACATCCAGGTGTCCCTCGCACAGCTTATCAGTGTGGTAAGTACACACACACGCACACACACACACATTATCTTACTTCCATTAACACACTTTCTCTCTCTCTCATGCCCCCCCCCAACCCCCCCCCCCCCCCACCCCACCAACACATCTAATTTCCTTGTCTTTTGCAGAATGAGAGGGAACAGATCATGACGACCAACTGCTGGCTCACTCAGGTCAGGAACCGGGCTTGCCTGTATATTTGTGTGTGTGTGTGTGAAGCCATTATTGTCAGTTTGCATTTCTCATCAGCAGGGTTTGGTATACAGTTCTGTCATTCTCTTCACCACCTCCCTCAGCACATTCGACATTTTTTGGAAAGACCTTTGCAAAGGTCTTATGCACATGTATGTTTTGCTACATAGACTAATGTGGATAACCTTTTTTAGTTTAAATGTGTGTTTGTGTGTATGGTCTTCCTAGGGGTGGCATGACTACAGGTTAATGTGGGACCCTGAGGAGTATGAAGGCATTAAAAAGATTCGCCTGCCTTCCCAACACATCTGGCTTCCAGACATTGTCCTCTACAACAAGTGAGTCAGCGGAGTGTGTGTGTGTGTGTCTCAGCTTGTCTTGGGTGTACAACACTGAAAATATTCCTTTATTTCCAACAACGTTTTATGAGATAAGGGTTTTATGAGTAGAAATCTCTGCTCCATAAACCACCTGCATGTTTCTTGCATATTCACAATGTAAGTGGTGTAGGTAAGTTACTCTGTCAATGTGTGTGTTCCAACTCACTGCGCTTACTTTGCCTCTGCACTTCCTCCCAATTTATACCAAGGTTGGAAAGTCATGTACAGACGTGATTACTCGACATAACCCTTCTGCCATGGTGGTGACTGAGATGAGGGCTTAGCGAGCAGGGTTAGATGAGCCCTGTCAATCTGGAGAGGAGGAGGTGGGGGTGGGGGAGATGATGAAAACAGCCATGCCAGCCTTGCCCCTGGGGCATGTCGAGGTGCTCGTCCTCCTGCCTCAGGGTGTGTGTGTGTGTGTGTGTGTGGTAAAGGGGGCTGGGGGTGGTGGGTGGCGGGGCTCTGTGGCATGTCTCTCCAGGACCCTCCGGGACATGGATAAGCATGCGGGAGCGGAGCACAGTTTCTCTGTCATGTTTCATCTGTAGCGTTAATGAGATTAGACTGGATTTGATTTGCATGTGGCTTGTCACAAACGTAAACTGGTTTCATTTTTCATGGCTAGGTTTGGTTGATATAATAGTTATTGGGTTTGGCTGATGACATTAAGTGGAATTTGAACTTCACAAAAATGTGTTTTCTTGAAGCACTTAATTGTTTTGTGCGATTGAGTTTCAGCAACTACGGTTCTAGAGTTTCACTGATGTTTTGGGTGTAAACCTTTTATCTGATCAACTGGGGCATGAACACACAGGAGCCTGGTTGATGTTTAGGGTGTACAGTACATGTTGATGTCCGCAGGTGCTTTGTGACTGGTGTGTGGGCTCTTCATATTTAACCAGATGTATATTTCGGGGCAACGGCGCGAGGACAATGAGTGTGACGGGTGCATCCGGGTGCTGACCCGCTCCATTATGGAGAAGTCTTGGAGGTCTAATGCATGGTGTCATGGGGACATTAGGAATCTCTGCAGCTTCAGCGACAGATACTGTGTTGTGTGGTTGTGGTTCTATCTCTCTCTCTCTCGCCCCCTCTCTCTCGCTACTTTTTTCTCTCTACCCACTCTCGTTGTCCTCCCACATTCCTTTTCTTTCAACTGTCCTTCTTATCTCTGTTTCAATGTGACAGCGTGACACAGACGGTGCGCAATAATGCCCCCCCCCTCTCCTCTCCCCCCTCCCCTTCCCCCCCCCCCCTCCTCCTCCCCCCCACAGTGCAGACGGGACCTACGAGGTGTCCTTCTACTCCAACGCCGTGATCTCCAACAACGGCGAGGTGGCCTGGCTCCCGCCCGCCATCTACAAGTCGGCGTGCAAGATCGAGGTGCGCGACTTCCCCTTCGACCAGCAGAACTGCACGCTCAAGTTCCGCTCCTGGACGTACGACCGCACGGAGATCGACCTCATCCTGCTCAGCGACTTTGCCAGCCGCGACGACTTCAAGCCCAGCGGGGAGTGGGACATCGTGGCGCTGCCTGGCCGCAAGAACGAGGACCCGTTCGATGCCACCTACCTGGACATCACATACGACTTCATCATCAAGAGGAAGCCGCTGTTCTACACCATCAACCTGATCATCCCCTGCGTCCTCATCACCTCCCTGGCCATCCTGGTGTTCTACCTGCCCTCCGACTGCGGGGAGAAGATGACCCTGTGCATCTCCGTCCTGCTGGCCCTCACCGTGTTCCTGCTTCTGATCTCGAAGATCGTCCCGCCCACCTCGCTGGCCGTGCCGCTGATCGGCAAGTACCTGATGTTCGCCATGGTGCTGGTGACCTTCTCCATCGTGACCAGCGTGTGCGTGCTGAACGTGCACCACCGCTCACCCAGCACGCACACCATGCCCCCCTGGGTCAAACGCATCTTCCTGTACCGCCTGCCCTCCTTCCTGTTTATGCGGCGCCCGGGGAGCTCGAACATCCGGGAGCGTTTCCGCCGGAAACACCATCAGCGCTCGTACTACTCCGACCTCAAGCTGAGGGACGGGGCGGTGGCGGTGGCTGGGGCGGCGGCAGCGGCGGCGGCGGTGGCAGAGTCATCGCCCTCGTCCTTCTTTGCGAACGAGGAGTCGGCACGACGCTACGGCTGGAGGATCAGCGACATGGCGGACAACACGGACTTCAGGAAGAGGATGTCGGTCAAGTATCACGCCGGCGTGGACGAGGCGGTGGACGGGGTGCGCTACGTCGCCGAGAAGATGAAGAGTGAGGATGACGATGAAGGGGTGAGCGGTATATGTGGTGACGTGTTGAGAAATGTCTGTGTATGTGTGCGCAGTGTGTGCGCAGTGTGTTCCAGTGTTATGTAAAAAGTCACAACAGACAATGTTGTTTCTAATTGTGGGCCTATTGCATCACAGGGTATTTGGCATGTCCTAACTGCAGGCACTCCACACCATCTGTGGCAAAAATGAATTGCAGCTACAGTCTGTACAGATACACTGTGACTGCTTTCCCAAAGCGTTGTTCACAATCATTATTTTAACGGTGCACATTTTTTCAAAGGCATTTTAACCATCATATTTGGTGTGTTTTGTAACTTTGCTTGTTTCTAACGCTCTTTCTTTTAATTGTTCATATAAAAATACTTCAATGACCTCCTCTTTTCCTCTCTTTTCCCCCCCACTCTTCTCCTCTCCCCCAGATCATTGAAGACTGGAAGTACGTAGCCATGGTGATTGACAGGCTGTTCCTGTGGATCTTCGTGTTGGTGTGTGTGACTGGCACCTTAGGCCTCTTTATGCAGCCTCTCTTCCAGAGCTACAACACCCCCACAGTGGACGAGCTAGAACAGAACTGAACCCTAACCCTCCCCCCATTCCTCCTCAACACTACTGACCCCCCCAACACTGAACAAACTGCTCCTCCCCGGCAGATAAAGAACTGTGTAAAGGTTTTTATGCACCGGCGCACACACACACCAACACCTGCTTTCTAACTCTTCTAGTGATGCCCTTGGCTTCCACCCATACTACTGCATATAGAGGAAAGAGAGGCCTCCATCCTCATCCTCCCCCTTTCCTCGGTCACTCTCAATAAGTCACCTGACCAGGAACAACTCAGGACTGGACTCTCTTCTCTGTTCAGATGCGTTTCAGTCTCTCTCTCTCTCTCTCTCTCTCTCTCTCTCTTTCTCTCTCTCTCTCTTTCTCTTTCTCTCTCCCCACACAATCTTACAATCTCTTCTGGTTCAGTCTGTCTTTTTGTCTGTGAGAAGCCTATGAGAACTGGGAGGTGACATTCTACCTTGGCCTCATGTGCAGATACAGGACAGATATAGAGAGCTGGAAATCCTTTCTGAACCACTCCGGAATCATTAGCTGAGTCCAAAGATCCGCACACGCAAACACACACTTAGACACACACGGACACAACATGTACACACAAAAACATACACACACACACATTCTCATGGACAAATAATAGCACACATGCAAAAAGGCACCGATCCTTGATGATGAGGGCGACGGCTTAGCCTCCTCTGTGTCTCCCTGCCAACGACCCCACGAACGCTTGCCTTCCGCAGGAAGGGGCAGACAGGGATGTATTTGGACAGGAGCGCCGGAAGGAACTTGGTTTTGCTGCGGAGGCATTTTCCCCTCACGCCACGGCGCCTGGACAGGGTCCGCCACTGGCCACTCCCCGTTGACAGACTTTGAGAGCTATAACAACGAATCACTTCCGTCTGCCAAGTTGTGTCTATGTTCCGCGTATAATGGCACATTTTTTGGGGTGTGGGGAAGCAGGCGGGTATAATAGTTTTGGAAATTCTGTAGTTTTTAACAACAATGACCAATGAGGCTGTTGTCACACACTTTGCTTCTCTTAAAGATACAGTATGCTGGTTTATCCAAGAAGTGTCCCTGTACATAATGCAGTGAAACCAGCAGCAGTACAGTACATACAGTATTGTATACACATATCAGCTAGCATACCTGCAGCATATAACTAGGTCTGTCTACACACTCACAGTCTTACCATACTGTATGAATATCACTTTTTGTTTTCTGGAAATGTTATGGATATCCAGACCAGATTTACAAAGCATTTACACCAAGGCTTGCATCTTCTTTATTTAAATAAAGTTGAATTTAAACATTTAAGACTTTTTAGTTTTTATGACACATTTATGTCCTATCCTATTCCTATTTAATTTAATAGGAAAATAAGATGCGAGCTTTGCTTTTGGTGTGAATTCTTGGTCTGTTCTGTCCTTCTGTGTCAATAATATCTGCTATTTTAACTTCTCATTACTGTCAGAATTCACTCTGTTATTGTTAACAATGCAAAGGGAAAAGCTCATGATACAAATGTAAGTGTATTTCTTTCCTGTATTTTGCTATCTCAGTGGAAGGCCAGGGCTTTTGTGTCTTTCTATTGGCTACCCATGTCAGGTGACCTATTTCAGTTTTTTAAGTGGACAGGTATATTCTGGGACAAGCAAAACAAAAAACTAAACAATAAAAATGAAATAAGTAATTTATGCTAATGCCATGCAAAAGGTATCAATAAAGATGAAAATGCAGACCCAGACTTGATGAAGTTCTGTTTGGTTTAACCCCATCTTCCCATTCTCTATACAGACACGAGTAGTGTTTAAACGTGTACTTCATTTGATTGCCTTCTGTGGGCCGCAAGCTAACTTTAAAAAACAAGTGACATGGGGCCTGATCCATAAAGCAAGTTTACCGAATAAGACAGGCTTGTGTCTGGGAAAGTAACTCACAAAAGCCTGGCTTATTCAGTAAACTCTCCATGAAACAGGCCCCTGGTCTTCATTAAAACCGGCGGAGGAACACGAGCAATATGGCAATTTCTCTGAAACACAGATGACACACAGAGTTGAGCATATTTTCACAACAGTTGGTTCTGGAGGTTTCTGTAATGTGTGTGGCTGTAGGCGCTATTTGTCTCTTATAAATAGTGTGGGACTAAATAACAGTTGTCTGAGTAAGACTTCAGTAGAAGTCTCTGTCTCAGTAACACCCCACTTCCTGTTGACCTGGGATGGAAGAGGGGGAGATGGCGGTCCACTTAATTACGCACAGACAAAAAATACACGTGCGCATGTACAGTGCATTGATATCCTGCGCCTGCAAATACACACACATCTGCATACTGGCACATGAACAGCCACACAAAGGTAATATCAGCCCTAAAGGTTCTATTCCTCCTGAGGGCTGATAAAAAGCTCATATACTTCACATTATACATTTAATATAACAAATATAGTACCATGCATGTACCATTGATGTAACACTGAATGTGGATGTTGTGACCTCCTTGTGGACTGGACATTATGGGGCCATGGAATCAGATCACACACATGAATAAAGATGGTGACATGAACATTGATTTGAGCAGGCTCAGGCAGATAAACAGTCTGTTTCATGGCCCCCAATATGCATATTGTTATGCCTCATCAATTATGTCTGACTTCTGCATCAATTTCCATTATGGGAGTGGATGTGTGTGTGCATGTACAGTTGTGTGCAGTGAGGGAGCATGACAAAGTCAATATATCAATCACATATTTCTGTTTTTTTAATATCACATGAAGGCTTATTTTAATATTCAATTAGCTATACCATTATAAGTTTTCTTCAACATTATGTAACCTTTTTTAAGTGCATTCTTTGTGTCTATTTGTTACTATTTATCTTCACTGTCATGTAGTATTCCTCTTTGATATTAAAATATATAAAACCATGTAGCATGTAGTATCAAAATTAGATTTAGCTCTTTAACCAACAGTAAATAGTAGTCAGTTTTTTTCCTCCGAGGGGTGGTTTACACAGGCACATATACGTGGTGATCAGGAAGCGTGACAATAGAGATGGAGTTCCTGCATTGATAGAAACAAGGGATGGAGGGACAAAAAAAAGAAATAGAGAGAAAGAGAGAGAAATGATGATATATTAAAGAGTCATAAAACAAAGACTCAGATCAATATGCATCTCCTGTTTATAGAAACGAACACACCCTCAATTCGTTCTATTATACAGTACATCATATATTCTACCACATTCAGTGCTTTTCAATGTATTACCCACAGAACGTGGGTAAAAGATACGTCCCAGTTTGAGGCATCATGGCCGTCCCAGTGACACGGAAGCGTCTCCCAGTTGCACTCTCTCTCCTCAACAGGATCTCCTCCTGCAGGATTTATAAGCCCCATTCCTGCTCTCCAGTCGATATTTATGAAGTACATTACTGCATGACTGCATGTGTAGCTGCTGAGCGACTGGGGCCAGAGGGCATTGATCTCTCCTTTTCTTCTATCCTCCTCCTCCTCACTTTCTTGCTCTCTTCCTCTCTGTCTCTGTCTTTTCCTCTCTGTCTCTCTCTTTTTATATAGCTCCTCTCTCTGCTGACTTTTGTCATACTCTTGGACCCAGGCAGAGAGATGGAGAGAGTGATAGACACCTGGCATTAAAATGCTACTGACTTTTCACTGCCTTGTGGGGCTGTTGTGGGGCAGTGATAAACATTTAAGGGCTCTCACCTTCCCGACAGGTCACATTTCAGCTATTGCCAACTAGTGGTCACATCCATTGTAGGGAGAGGCCAAGATGAGGTTGACTACTTCTGAAAGAGAGGAAGAAAGAGAGGGAGGAGGGTGCTAATTGTGAAGGAGGAGGGTTGAGCAAGAGAAACGCTAAGTACGTCACTGCGGGAAAGAAAGAATGATAAAAAGAGAGAGAAGATGGCTGTTTAATTAGCAACGATGGCTTAAATCAGATAACAGTTACTTCAGCAGCGGGGGAGTTTAATTGGTTGCCATGGGCGACAGGCCTCGGCATGACCAAGCATAGCAGCTTCATAAACAGAGTGAAGCTAGCTTAGCTAAGCTCGCTAATGTAAACACACTGTGGACTCTGGGTGTGGAAGACAGGGGGGTGGGGGGGTTCTGGGCTTGGGGTGGTGGAGTGCTGGAAGGGAATTGGCTGGGGGTTTTGATGGGATGGGATGAATTGAGGCAAGCGTTGTAGGGCGAGGCTGGAGGGGAGGAGGGAGGGATGGAGTGGGGAGGAGAAGGAGGAAGAGAGGGTGAGAGGGGTCAAGCACACTTGCCGCTGTCATAGCTCCACATTCCCTCTGAGTCAGCAGATTTTAGACACGCTCAAATGAGTAGTGAGTCTTCATGACTGAAAGAACCAGAGAGCGAGAAAGAAAGAGAGGGGAAATGAACTGAATACTTATTTAACAGATTAAATGTAAATCGCACTTGGGAACCAAGAATCATACTTTGAGGATAAGGTCAATGCATGATCACACTGTCTGTGTCCATGACACTTTGGGCCAGAAGAATGCACTAGAGGGTTTCATGGACAGCCCTGTGTTACCTCCTGTAAAAGGAGAATACAGCCTAAAAATCTGCAACTATCGATGGTCAGTTCATATGCACACACACAGAAGCACACGCAAACACAAACACATTTGTACGTGAACATCCTCTCTCTCTCAGCACTGACTCTCTCACACACACATGTACACACACTCATAAAATCATTCAACAGCCTCCAAACTAGCCTACAGCATGCTCTTGTCTGTGTGGCTACATTTGTGTCTTGATCATGGTAAACCAAACATTCTCAAACGTGTATGTGTGTGTGAGGCAAGATAATTCAATGAGTGCATGTTTCTGCAGAGACAAAGGGGAAGAGTGCCCCTCCTCATCCTCCTCTATCACTTTCTAATTACCACATCCCTCCCCAATTTTCACTCTCTCCTTTTTACACTTAAAAAAAATTATTATTAAGAAAAGGATGGGGATATCTCAATGAGTTAGAAAACACAGAGAGAGAAATAGAGAAGAATGAAAATTAGGTAAAAAGAGCATGAGTCAGGAAGTCAAAGCCAATTGGTTGGTGTGTGCTTCAGAGAGAAAGAGGGCGTGCGAGAGAGAGAGATTGGGAGAAAGATTGTGTTTGTAGGGTTGACATGTATGAGTGAAGACGTTCGTGTTCAAAACTGGGTAATGTAGATGCGCTTGCCCTTTTCCCTCCACGTCTCCGCTTGCCCTCGGGGGTCCTCGCAGTTCCGTCGGAGCTGTCCGAGCGGATGCCTGCTGTTTTAAACAACCGTGCAAACTGGGAATAGCTGGATACACAGGAGAAGAGCAAATGAGAGTGTGTGTATGTGCTGGTTTGAGAGTGGAAGAGAGAGAGAGAGGACTGGCGTTTTTCACGTCCGCCGTAGCGTGGCGAAGCTGGCGTGTCACATCCAGACCGCCAGACCCCTGGCACCAGCAGAGCCACTGTGACACACCAGGACCTACACAGACCTGGCTCTCCTACTTCTCTCGCTCACTCTCTCTCCCCCTCCCCTTTGTCTTTCATCTCTTTATTTCCATCTCACAAAGCGGTCATCAGTCATCCCTCGTTCCGTCTCTCATCGGGTTGCTCGGAGCATCGAGCTGTTGTCTAACTGATGTGTAAGATGTGTAAGAGTAAATTCAAGCTGTTCTCCTGTCTCAGAAAGACCAAGTCCACAGATTATGGCACGCGAGCATGCTACACGCACAGACACACACACACATATAGATAGACACACATGCACACAAATCAAAAACACACGCAATCTGTTCATCTCACTGCCACTGACAGTGAATCAGTGATGCGTTAATGACTGCTGATGCATGAGCCTCTTTCTAGGGTTGATCAAGGAACATTAGTCCAAACTCTGTCTGCTCACCAGGAAACTGAGAGCAGGGGGCACCAACATAGCAAACAGAGCTTTTGGCTCCTCAATTCTGAAGAAACAGCTAATACATATTTCATGTTACTTAACAGGGTAGTGGACCTGTCTGTCCAAAACCTCTCTTACAGGCAGACAACCCTGAAATAGATTACTGTAACTGGTTAGAGAGATAATATGAATGGATGGTTTACTGTAATGTCTGCTGGACAGACTGTACTGTGCTGTATCTTCTAAGCTCAAAAGACAGTGAAGGAAGAACAAACGAAAAGAGGGTGAACAATGGAGAAGCGTGTGAGGAAGTGAGGGACTGAGAGGAGAGAAGTGTTTCGTATGGGACTGGAAAGAGGGGCAAGTGAGCATGAAAGAAGGTAGAGAAAGATACAGAAATAGAGAGAGAGCAGGAAAAGACAGAGAATTCAGAGTGCCCATGGGAAGATGCTCCTTGTGCTCGGAGTCTCGAGAACCTTCCGGAAATAGAAGCTCTGTCACATTGAAGGAGACTCATCTAGACGTTTTTATCCGTTCCTTTTTTCCTCTCTTTCTCTCCCTTGTCCTGGAGGTGAAGTCTATTTTCAACCTTTTTTAACATTTGATGGTGGGCTGGGTGGTGATGTAAGGTCTGGGGGAGGTTGTCATCATGCTGTAGGTCTCTCCCCCCATCCTCTAACCCTTCGGCACTCTCTCTCTGTTTTCCCTGCTCACCCTCCTCTCTCTCTCCCTCTCTCTGTGGGTCTCTACTGCCCCAGAATGAAACTTATGACCATAACCTTGCCTGAACCTTATCAGCGCTTACCTAAATTCTTTACAAAACTCCCCCCCCACACACACTCCAACACACACAATTTTATAACGACAGTGCTGTGCTTGTTTAAGTGTGTGTGTTTATTTATATGGAGTTTTTTTGTGTTTGCATGTGTTCATTCTTGATCTCAGGGTCAATGAATAGCCAGGAACCCAGTACAACATGTATGGTAATCAGATAAGAGGAATGCATGGTGCTTGTGGTACAAACCAGCTGCACAGTGTCTCTGTGAGAATGCACACGCACACAGTCTCCAACTGCCACACCTCACACACAGCAACTAACATATTTATTCTATTTTGAAAACCCTTACTAAAATGTATTGCGGACAAAATCATCAGTGAAGAGGCCTGTGGTTTTCCTAATTCCTTACAGTTCAGTGTCGTACCACAGTCATTGGGATCACTCTGGCAAGTTGTGAAGGTTAGTGTTGGGTCCTCCTAGTCCATTCCTTGAGTTCTAAATTAATATTTGGATCAGGCTGATCATTGTTGAGCAAGCAAAATCAACTACCTGTCTAAATAGGTCAATGACAGATCAGCAAGAAAAACGTATGTTTGTATGTGTGCACAGTGTGCGAGGGCATACATGTGTATTTGTATATGTGTGTATGTGTCGCCAGCAGCTTGTGTGTGGCTGTGTTTGTGTAGCGTACTACTAGCAAACAGGCACATTTTGTTATGTTTAAACGTTCATTTTCTTGCCGTGCATGTGTGCGCATGCGGGGGTCTTGTGGGAAATGTACCTGGCTTAACCTTAAGCCAAGTTCTTGCCTATATAAAAAAAACATAGCCAATTATTTTGTCAAATACAGCCAATATGTTAATTTTCTAGCCCAATGCACAATTACGCAACATACATATTCATTTGTAAGCATAATCAGCCATTGCATATAACACATTTTGGGTTTGGGTTTAGATTTTTTCTAATTACTACCTTATGTAAAAACAGGGCGCGTGAGGTTGCGCCCGAGGGGGGGCGGGACAAGCAGAGCCTCTCCATGTCGGACTGGGAAAGCGCGCGCTGGTATCAACCTCTCCATGCTCGGCGCCCCGAAAATGTTTCACTGATTTCTCTTTCCACTCTTTTCGTTTATTCCTCAACCAACTTGCTTCTGTACACAGAGTACTCCCCACGCGACGACGTATAGATGAGTCTCTTAGGGAAACTCACCGTCGCGCTGGTGCTGGTGGTCCTAGTTCCAGCGCAAGGTAAGACGATGTGTTTTGATTGGGGTTTTGGAGTTTGGGTGTGCGACAGTGTTGTTCAATGTCGTATTTTTGTAATTTGTTCACGGGTAAAGACTGGCTTCAGAAGCCGTTGATTAAAAACAACACACAAATAAAGTAATAACTAAGGGTTATATACATGTCAAAGAATGTTAGTAATATTTCGTTGTTTCCCTTTTACATCTTACATCCGTATTTAGGACGATGCCCATTTTCCGTAGGGGAGCTAGAACTTTACTCTAGCATATGTCACCTTGAAGCTTGAGCTATGCGTAAAAGTAGTTTTTTTTTAAGTCATTGGACATTTGTTGGATTGAATATAAAACAACCTAGCCAATAGGATAAATTCGGCATTTAATATTGCAGCACTTCATATGTGACGTTTGCACGCGGGGAATTTAACGGACGAGTTAAGTAGTGTTGCCCCGTAGGATGATCAGATGTCTTCACGTGCCTCCATAATAAAGTCTAATGCGTCAGCCCTCGAGCCACCGGAGACTAGGCATCCGAGTAGCGCATCCACGCGCAATCAAACTCGTGTGGCATACGTTTCTCCCGCTCCTGTGTTCATTGATTCGTATATTGACAACGCTGCACACATTACTCACGTTTCGCTAGATTACATATTTTCGTCTTTTAGGTCAGAGTATGCTTCAATGGGAAATTGATAAGTATCACGCATATAGTAATAACTTTGTGTGGAGCTTTTGACACCGTTTGTAAAGGTCATCACTATACCTGTTCTAAACTTCGCAAAAATGCAAGCTCAGTGGGTTTGACCCAGACAGACTTACAGAAAACCAAATCACAGTGTCTCTATCTCGTTGCTGACCCTTACTGTGTTCAGGGCCTGGACCTAACCTGGTTCTATCCTTGTTCCATCCTGGTTCTATCCTGGTTCTAGCATGTACCCCCAACAATTCTAGTCTGGATATAGCCTGGTTGCACTCTGATTCTTCTTCTTCAGATCCAATGGGGGCGTGCATTCTTCCTGTTAGTCCCTCTGTCTCCTGGGCTTTTTAAGACGTTCTGTTCCGCTGTGTTCTTGTTTGAGGAACACCCCCCGGGAGCTAGTGCTAAGTGCCTTATTGTCACACTGTCACCCGGGCTTCACAGTGACAGACCTCCCCATCTAACAGTGTGGTGGAGAAGGTCAGGGGAGAGATGTGTGTGAACACCAGGTCTGGGGTGGAGTGGTGTCTCGATCAGCAAGCTTCACTGCAGTGTCCTTGAACTGGTGTGATCTGATTGTGAGACCAGTATGGTGTGTTTAGGACATGTTGCATTTTGTCGTACTCTTATTATCCAGTGGAGTTCAAGGAAATTACATCTTTATGTTGATATGAGTTTTGTGTCTTCAGATTGGGTTTGGTGTAATGGCTGTGACTGCTGTAGATGGAATGGGGAATTTAGTAGAAATATTTATTTTCAAACTAATTACTGACCCTTATTTTCACCTGTATAGTTTACAATACCCCCCCCCCCCTCGCCCTACTACATCCGTCATTCTTTCCCTCCTTCCCTCTGCTGGGTTAAATAGTCTGATGTCTTCTCCCCTTAACCTATCCCTCTATCTTCGTTCAGTCTCACGGTAGGTGTAGATGGGCTTAATCTGTCCTCTCCATGCCCCCCCCATCACCTCCTCCTTTTCTGCCCATCCTTCAGGTGTGTGTGGCCTGTATCTGAGCCTCGCAGTGTGTACCATCAGAGGAATACAATAAAACACACAATTGGGTTTCTTCCAACCCCTCCTCCCCTGCATCCAGTAAGAGGGTATTACAGCAGGTATTGTCTCAGTCACGCGCATCTGTGATGATTTGTTCCAACAAAAACAGAATTTGCTGATCCGCCAATCCAGGGATTGAAAGGTATTTTTGGTGACAGTAGCCGGATGGAATAATTTTTAAGAAGAGGGAGTCGTCAGCGACACCCAGTCCCTGTCACACCAATGACAGCGCACCATTTTAAGTACAACCACCAAGTTTTTAAGTCTGTTCCAACTATCAGAGAATATATCTAATATCAGTCTGAAGGTATGGTTGTCTGTGGAGATCTGGTATTTGGTCATTTATTCCACAACCAAACTTAATCGGTGGTTTCAAACAACAGCACAAAAAGTCTCACATTTAACGGTCCATTCACCTTAATGGCCATCATTCTTGAAGTGTGAATTTCAGGATTGCTTACTCGTTAGCGATCTGTGGTAAACATCTGGCCCATGTTTGACCCTTCCTCAATACCGAGTTTCCAGGATTGTAGATCTCTCACAGCATGAGCCCCTCTCCCTCCAGCCGTGGTGCTACAGTCTCCCAAGCCTGTCAGCCTTTCATGGTGTCCTTGTGTGTGTGTGTGTGTGTGTAAGTAGCTTGAGGATCCTCTTAACACGATTGCCTCACATAAACTTTGCTTGTAGACACACGCGTCTCAAACACACGGGCATGTGCACGGACGCAGTTGCACACACACACATTCGTCTTGCAAGAAACGGGACCCTCTCTATGCCCCCGATGGCTTATACCACCAGCCCCCATCCCATGTCTCCCCAGAGACATCATAGTCTTCGCCGCAGCCAACGTAGTGAGTCATAGCCATGGATGGAGGGATGAGAAAAGAAGGAATACTTCACAGCAGATTGAGGTGCCGTTCTTGAGTATCCCCACTCTCTCCATCCGTCCACGTACCCTTCATTGTAGGACGTCTCTGAGGTTTTATCTTCTTGCTTTACAGTAAATGCCAGGTTGTCGGTTGTATGTTAAGCCACTGTACATCTTCGTATAGCCGCTTCTGGCTTAAGCTGCATCCATAATGTACAACCATTTCTGTCTTCATCTCTCTCCCCATCCGCCTTTCCATTTGTTCCTCATACCTCTCTCTATCCCTCTTGCTATCCCTCTCAATTTTAAAACTTTTTCTTCATACTTCTTTGCATATATTTTTCTCTCATTCTCTCATCCCCTTTTCACTTTCTTTCATACGTCTCCATCCCTTTCTCCATTTCTTCCTCATATTACTCTCTATTTTAACATTTAGAAACAACTATCCACAGATATATCATTTAGAAGTTGTTTCTTAATATAATGAATAAAGATGCAGTGATCGATCACAAAATGTATGTACCCATTTGTGTTTGGCACCAAACCAACTGTAAAAGTCAACTTGAAAGAGTTTTCCTATTATTTGCATTACATCTTACATCAAATCTGTGATAGTCCAATTGAAATACACTCCTGGATCAGAGAAGTATATGGAATCAGTGAAAATCACAATATAGTTGTTCAGATATCAGCAGTATTTTCACATTGATGTAGCACTACAAAGTTGTTACATAGAAACTGATGGATGTGTATTTTTTGTACATGGATGGAAATACTTCGAAGTGCTCCTTTAAAGGTGTTCGTCATTTTACAACATGAGTGAAGCATCACCAAATACTGAATGATCTGAATGTTCCCTTCCCTGGGACACAGTCACCACTGAGCTGCTGCACCTTGATGTTCTCCCCCTCTGTCTGTCTGCCTGCTGCCTGCATGTGTACTCTGCATATGCCACTCTCTATCTAGCTCACCATGATTTACCGCCTGCTTCCATCTGACGCAAATGGTGAAGTCTGGACCTTTCTGTGGAGTTTGGGGTCAGGGATTCTCTTATGAAATCTGGAGTGTGTGTGCTCTGTCTGGCTATGTGTGCATGTGTCTGCGTTTGAGTGTGTGGGGGGGGGGGTGTAGGAATGGGATTGGTGTGTGTATGAGGTTCACTTGTGGGGGACGTATTTTCGTCATGGGGAATAGAGTTTATTTTTGTTGGAGAGCAGCCATAAACTTTGGATAACCCTAGGTAACCAAATTACCTCCCAGATCTGGACAGACAGCAGAAGGGGAATCAATGTGCAACACACACACAATCATGCCAGGCAACTTTCATTATGAAACGTGTCCCAAACAGCATGGACCCTGAAGAGAATAAACATGCTATCTCTCTCTCCTGGCTTTCTATCTCCCTCTATACTCATCTCTGCCACTCGCTCATGCTATCTCCCCCCCTCTCGCCTGCTCTGTCTTGCTACCCCCCCCCCCCTCCTTCCTCCATCTATCCCTTGCTGACACACACAGTCTTAGACCAATCAAGGCCTGGAAGCTTATTGTGGGACGTAATTAGTTCCCTCTGATCACGTCAAACCCATGCGTGATCAAAGGGCTCCCAGCTGCAAGGGCCACGATTCACGTGGCTCCGGGTGCCATTAGCAGGAAAGGAAAGCTCTCTGTTAGAGTTCCTAATTCAAAATCAATGCTTCCGTTGAAAGGACTAATGTGTGGTCGCTGGCTGTCTCGCTCCCTCTCAACGCCGCCTAAGAGGCGGCTTGTCAGTTCATCGGGACTTAGCGAGAAGGGGGATCAAGTGACGAGTGGATTTGTTCATTGAAAAAACAGAGCTCGACACAAAGTCTTTGACTGTGTTCTTTGATATATGAAACAATCTTTAACTCACTCTCTCATACGCTCTCAGACTCGTATTACTCATATTGAGCTAATTACCAAACTTTACATTAACTTTTGTTTAAGTTGAAAGGGTAAATGATTAAAAAGGGTAAATGTCTTTGTTATAGACCTTTCAAATGAACATTAGGAAAGAGGAAATTCCGGATCGGCAGAGCTGAATACTTTCCTTCATTCCTCACGGAGGACAAAAGGTCCAATTAATTAACAGATTATAATTGCCCTCTTTTCCCTTAGCCAATTAGGGAGGTTTAAACAAGCTTCTTGGAGCACAGCGAATCAGGGAGTGCCGCATGTTTTAAGGCAGGTAGCCGAGGCAGAAATTTACCCAGCAGGCCCCTGGAGAGAAGCTAGTTCATTAAATGCTAAGACTCTGCTCGCGCCACCAGACTGACCTCAAGAAAACTTCAGCAAAGTTTGGCTGTGATGTAACTCTAGAACCCTTATGCAGAGAATGTTTCCTAACATCAAGATAACCCTCATGCTAGTTTGCGTTTACATTTTTGACCACTCACAGAAAAGGAACTTGAATCCTCTCAGACTTCAAATCAAGTGTCCTTTAAATACTGTACATAAAAAAAATCTTCAAGATCTGATCCAGGTCTAAGAGAGAGTTAATCTGTTTAATCTTTTGCCCTCTCCTCCACAGTCTCCAATCTTCCATGTTGGTTGATGTAATCTTTTATTTTGACCTGTTTCATGTTTTGTCAGATGGTGTGTGTGAATGTGTGTGTGTGTCACACACAGTCCAGCGTGTGGTCATGTACACACAAGGGTGGTCGTTGTGTAAAGTGTTCTTTTGGAGAATATGAGAGAGTCAGTGTCTGTGGAAGAATGGGATTGTGGGATGTTTTCTCAGCGACCCCCGATGTTAAAGACCCACACAATTGAATGACCCTGAGAGCTGTGATTACACAGATACATTTCAAATATTTCGTTTTGTTTCAGATCGTTGATCATTTTCTTTTGTTTAGAAGTTGATGAATGAATAACTGAGTACACGATGCGAGTCACTTGGATGAAAGTGTCTGTGTCCCATTTGAAAGCATATTTTATTCATTTTGTCCTGTTTCGGCAGAGGCAGTAACAGCCTCTGTCCCTCAGTTCCACCATGCATGGTGCCCTTGCTGGCACATGTATGAGCAGGGTGCTGGTTGCTGTCCTCTGAGTAGACTGGCTGGTTGGCTGATAGATAGACTGACTGACTGACTGCCCAACGGGGTTTGGAACGCCTGACAACGAACAGTAATCCTGACTGTCTGACTAAGTTCTAAAAAAAGGTGAGTCCTTAAAAGCTGTTAGCGAGGCGTGGGGGTCAGAGTTGGTGGATGTCCCATGTGAGGGGACATTTTCTGCTTGGGCAGGCGTGGTTTCAGTGCGTCGTGCCCAGCAACTCCACCACTCAAATGTTTTGGGGAATAAAATGACCTTCGCGTTGGTGCAGCTGCACTCAGCATTTACCAGGAAAGCCTCACACACATATAAACAGAGGATAGGACACATTCTAATTCTGTTTCTGGATGAAATAGTCTGGGCCAGGGAGATTTGCTCAAAGTTTCCAGTTGCCTGCCCCCTCGTACATGTGCAGCTTAAACATGTGAGGTCAGATGGCTGAGCGGTTAGAGAATCTGCCTATTAATCAGAAGGTTGCTGGTTCAATTTTGGCCGTGTCGAATGACATTGTGTCCTTGGGCAAGGCACTTCACTTGCCTCGGGGGGGAATGTCCCTGTACTTACTGTAAGTCGCTCTGGATAAGAGCATCTGCTAAATGACTAAATGTAAATGTGACTCACACCAGGTTTTGATCCTCCATAGCCCTCTCTCTGTTCCCTGCACAGCGCTTTAGTTCAAACATTAATATAGACAGAGCGATGAAAGGATATGGGTTGAGTAGCACATTTACCAGATATACATAGCAAGAGCACAGCAGTTAAAGATCAAAACTACAAGTGATAATGGCATCACTCTCTTTTATTCTCTCTCTGTCCTTTCTCCTCTCTCTCTCTCTGTCCTTTCTCCTCTCTCTCTCTCTCTCTCTCTCTCTCTCTCTCTCTCTCTTTCTCCTCTCTCTCTCTCTCTCTCTCTCTCTCTCTCTCTCTCTGTCTCTCTCTCTCTCTCTCTCTCTCTCTGTCCTTTCTCCTCTCTCTCTCTCTGTCCTTTCTCCTCTCTCTCTCTCTCTCTCTCTCTCTCTCTCTCTCTCTCTCTCTCTCTCTCTCTCTCTCTGTCTTTTCTCCTTTCTCTTTCTCTTTTCTCCTTTCTCTTTCTCTCTCTAGATTGTTTTGCCTCCAAGGGGGAGGACCGGCTCTTTCGAAGGCTGTTCCGGAGGTACAACCAGTTCATCCGACCTGTGGAGAATGTGTCAGACCCTGTCACTGTGGAGTTTGAGGTTTCCATGTCCCAACTGGTCAAAGTGGTGAGGCTGCACAATCCAGTACAACTGTACAACATGACCGTGTACCAGAGGAGCGCATAATGATGACATTTCTATTCATCGTAGCAATGAATAGAAACATCACTTTATAACTTTAAACAACCTTTTAGTAACAGTGATTTACTGTTGAACCCCTGTGAAACCACATTCCTTTATTCTGGTTTTTCCCCAGGATGAGGTGAATCAGATTATGGAGACCAATCTATGGTTGACACATGTAAGTTGACTTTACACACTTTCATATGGAGAGGTTTAGAAAACAGCACAGTATATTGTGGCTAGTATAGTTGAGTATGGTCTCTTATCAAATAGTACTGTACATTAAAGTCTACTAGTCTAGCATAGGATAGTACATTATAAAAGATGAATCCTGCATTTACTGTTTACACTCACTTCACAACTCCATGTATATCATTGTTATTTCATCTCTGCAGATCTGGAATGATTATAAGCTGAAATGGGCTCCTATTGATTATGATGGCATTGAGTTTATACGGGTGCCTTCTAATAAAATCTGGAGACCGGACATTGTCCTCTACAACAAGTGAGCATCTCATGAATATTGGACATTCTGCTAATGCTCTTAAAGTGCATTGTAAAAAGGCAGTGGATGATGGAGTCCAATTATTTTAAGCAACCATGGGAAATTTTATTCGAATTATTTTTTTTTAAAGCTGAATGCTACTGAATGTTAATTGCTAACTGCTACACTTCTCACTACCAGTGCTGTGGGTGACTTCCTGGTTGAAGACAAAACAAAGGCACTGCTGAAGTTTGATGGCACCATCACCTGGGTCCCTCCGGCCATTTTTAAGTCCTCCTGCCCCATGGACATCACCTACTTCCCCTTTGACTACCAGAACTGCTCCATGAAGTTCGGTTCCTGGACGTATGATAAGGCCAAGATCGACCTAGTCCTTATTGGGTCCAAGGTCAACCTCAAAGACTTCTGGGAAAGCGGGGAGTGGGAGATCATTGACGCGCCGGGCTACAAACACGACATCAAGTACAACTGCTGTGAGGAGATCTACCCCGACATCACATACTCCTTCTACATCCGGAGACTTCCTCTCTTCTACACCGTTAACCTCATCATCCCCTGCCTGCTCATCTCCTTCCTCACCGTGCTGGTCTTCTACCTGCCCTCCGACTGCGGGGAGAAGGTCACGCTCTGTATCTCCGTCCTCCTCTCCCTCACTGTATTCCTGCTGGTCATCACCGAGACCATCCCCTCCACCTCGCTGGTCATCCCCCTCATCGGCGAGTACCTGCTCTTCACCATGATCTTCGTCACCCTCAGCATCGTCATCACCGTCTTCGTGCTCAACGTGCACTACCGCACCCCAATGACCCACACAATGCCAGCCTGGGTGCGCTCCGTGTTCCTGGGGGTCTTACCCCGGGTCATGCTGATGAGGAGGCCC
This sequence comes from Hypomesus transpacificus, assembly GCF_021917145.1. Taxonomy (NCBI): domain Eukaryota; kingdom Metazoa; phylum Chordata; class Actinopteri; order Osmeriformes; family Osmeridae; genus Hypomesus; species Hypomesus transpacificus. Next base: position 6,403,648 of record NC_061060.1, read on the forward strand.
ATCGACCAGGGCTGCTCCTCGGGGGCGAGCAGCGTGGGTGGGGGAGGAGATGGAGGAAGTCTGACCAGCACGGGGGTAGGGAGCTGTGGTGGAAGTGGAGCAGTGGGAGGAGGAGGAGGAGGGGGAGGGGGAGGAGGAGGAGGGGGAGGAGGAAGAGGAGGGGGAGGAGGAAGAGGAGGAGGAGCAGGAGTGAAGAAGAGGAAGAACAGTGTGGTTGTCGGAGTCCAAATCCAGACGGATGGCGGTGCAGTGGGGGGCGGGGCCCTGAACTGTGTGGAGTATGGGGAGATGAACAGAAAGGGGCCCTACCGGGGGAAGGAGGTGCCCATCCCTACACCTCCGCCCCTGCCTCCTGTGGCCTCTCCCGCACCCGCCACAGTGCCCCCAGAGGCGGAGCTTCCCAAGCTGCCCCGGGCGCTCAGCACGTCCCCGCCCGTCAGCGCCGTGGTGGCGTTCTCTGTGGTGTCACCTGAGATCAAGCAGGCCATCGAGAGTGTCAAGTACATCGCAGAGAACATGAGAACGCGCAACAAGGCCAAGGAGGTAAACATACTGTGTCTTCATGCACTTTCTGAGTAAGTAGTCAATGTAAATAAACAGTATGGCTTTTAATTATAATTTCTACTTGTTTTAAAGTCCTTCACAGAGATTCAGGTAGAAGTAGGTGGCCCAATTTTGAGTTGGTATAGAGTCCCTCAGTCATCCGTCTTAGTCCTAGCTCAGCACCTGGGAGCTGAGGATTTGGATTATATCCTCAAGTGAGACCTGCAGATGTGAGGTGTTTCCAGATGCTGATATTACTCTGTGCTGTGGCTTGTGGTGGGATATGATAGAAACTGTTATTGGACGTCTGAGAAATGGGATGGCCAATAGTGCTGTGCCAAGCACTCTTAAAACGCCACAGCTGAGACACACACACACAAGCATGCACACACACACGCACGCATTGAGAACACGCTTGCACACACGTAGCACACACATACACACCCACATAAACATCCACGCCCCCACACACACATGACTGAACGTTATCTACTTCTTTGGTTTTTACCTGGTTTGATCTAAACTGCGGCAAAGCCTTTTCCACGTGAGGCTATAACGGGCGTGTAAAGCTGTTTGTGAGCTTTAGCATTCTGGCCTCTCTTCCTGCAGCCTCCTGATACGTTTGTGGTTGGCCAGGCTTTTCTTAGTAAGGCCCCAGTGTTTAAATGATGCATACACAATGGCTATATCCCTCAGTAGACTGGGGCATTACTGAACCAGTGGAGCACATCTGACTGTCTGCTTCAGCTTTGCACACACACCTATAAAGGCACACACATGCATACGCATGCATGCATGCAAGCACACATGCAAAAGTACACATACGCAACTAACCTGACACGTACGCATGCAAGCACGCACACACAGGAATACCACTCGCACATTAATACTCACAAACACACACACACACCAGACCCTAAATCCCAGGCCAGGAGTGCAGGGTGTGTAGAGATGCCATGTTTCATCTTTTCTCTCCTTTACTCCCCCTCTTTGACATTCCATCACTTCCTTTAATCCCTCGTTCTCACTTTTGCATGAGTATTTAGCACACTTCCGAGTTAAGACTATTTTACTATACTAGTGTGGTGGCAGCCTATAATACCGTGACGGTTAGTGGATGATCTACTGGAGCTGGAAATCTTGTGGCTTTTGCAGATGCCGTTAAGGAAAGGTCAATGATGTGTTTTCACAGAAGGTTTGTCAGTGAGGGAGGAAGGGACAGAGATATGGATGTAGGGGCAGGAGTGTTTTGCACATTCCCACGTCCTTCTCCTTTCTTATAGTTTTGCTCGTCTTCTTTGGCCCTCAGCGACCCGTGAGTCCCTCCGCTCTCTCTAGTTGTCACTCTTTTTTTCCCTTCCTGTTCTCGCTCACGTTTTCTATCCTTCCCTCTCTGTCTCTTTCTCTCGCTCCTGCTCTCTCTCTTTCTCTCTTCCATCACCTTCCTTTCTTAGGTGGAGGATGACTGGAAGTACGTCGCCATGGTGATCGACAGGATCTTCCTGTGGGTCTTTGTGACAGTGTGTGTGCTGGGTACTGTGGGACTGTTCCTCCAGCCTCTCATCAGCTTCTTCACGTGAACGCCACTGGACTCCTCCTCTCCTCCTTTCCTCTCTCCTTCCCTTTGTGTCTTTTATTGGGTTTCTTTATATGAACTACTGGACTTTTACGTACATATTTCTCTCTGTCCCCCCCCCCCCCCCCCCTTTTCTCTCTCTCAGTCTTCTGTCTCCCATCTCCCTCTTGTCCTTTCCTGTGTATTCCTGTATGTTTGCTGGTCTGTTCAAAACCTCCCCTTCCCTGGTGAAGAATGCCAGCCTCGACCGGAGGCTCTCTGCTGCTCCGAGCTCTGTGACTGAGGCCGTGTTGATAACTGAACCGTGATGGTGTACCGTACATGTCATGTTGTAACTGTCGCAAACAATCTGTTTATTATGCCGACTGTTTGTCAGACAACAGCGACACTGTGTTAGGCTGTTTATACCTAAAAAACAATCAATGATGCATGTTGGCTGTATAGGCATATTATGTGTATTATACAGACATAGTTGTAGGATGTTCTTATCAATCTCTTTCTCTCATACACATAGTATGAAAGTACGCATCTCACACACTACCTGCTCTCTGTTCATCTGTACTAAATGTAAAGATACACTTGAACTGCACCATTTGATTAAACTTGTAAACTGACTTTACATGCCTAAAGTCTGTGGAGCTTGTATCTAAAGAGGGAAAGTAGCAATGTTTTTTTTGGTGTGGTTGTATCTCTGTTTTAGTTCTGAGTAGTGTGTGTGTGTGTTAGAGAGAGAAATACCAAGGCTTTGGATAAAAGCGTCTGCTAAAATGCATAAATGTAAATGCTGTGTCCCATAAGCAAATATTCAATAGATTCCAACATTTTAAAAGTGCTCTTCTACATGCAGTATTTTGAAGGCAGGGTGTAAATCTGTGACCCTGTGGAAGTGCCCTGTGCAGGTATGTGTGTTTGTGTTCATGTAGCAGATGGTTGGGGGTGGGGATAATGCTAATGTCATCAGGAAAGGGTTAATGCCACAATGGGATTATTTAAAAAACAGAATTCTCATTGGGGTCAACGCCTTTGGGAGCTGACAGGGAGAGGGGGAGCATGTCTGATATCATACCCCCCCCCCTCCCCCAGAGGCTAGGAGACACTGAGGATAAAGGAGAGGAGGAAAGGCAAGAGGATGACGAGGAAGTGAAAGGCAGGGCAGCACTGGAAGAGGAGAGGTGGAAGATATGGTAGGAGGAGAGGAGACAGGATTGACAGAAAGGGAGAGAGGAAGAAGGAAGAGAGGAAAGAGAGGAATCGGCTAGGAAAAGAGTAGATAAGGGAAGGAATGAGGGCAGCAAAGTCAACCAGTGCTTCCTAGGAACAGCCAGAGGGCTTTTTAATGTCATTTGGGTTTTAATGAGTCATGACTTGGTCTGTTGTAGACTCTGGCCGGATCAGAGTCACATTTATATCAACATGATCCTTGCTCTTGTGTCAATGTCAAATGTAGACATGCACTTGCCCACATACTCTACACACAAACTTAGATATTTGACTTATTCCCTCTCTATTCTGGGGGTCAAAGGTGAAGCAGAATATGCTGGTCAGCTTTCTCTGTCTCTCCCGTTGCCAGGCGAGAGTCTAAGTCTGTCTGAGTCTGTGTGTTTGGGTAAATGGGGAATATGACCTCCCTGGCCTGCCTGGGAAGTCTGGGGGCTGAATCCTTGTCAGAGCTCTGACTACAGCCTCTGTCCTGGGGGGAGGCATCTGTCTGCTGGGGAGTTGGTGTGTGTGTGTGTGTGTGTGTGTGTGTGTGTGTGTGTGTGTGTGTGTGTGTGTGTGTGTGTGTGTGTGTGTGTGTGTGTGTGTGAGAAGCAGGATTCGCGTCATTGCTATGGAGATGGAACAGGTCCTCAATGTGAAGTGAGAAGAGTGTATTTGAGAAGGGAGAGAGAGAAAGAGAGAATATTTTGTGTGTCCCAAGTTAAAGACGATGACACAGAAAGAGGGTGACAAGGGCTTCCCAGAGGAAAAGTCATTTGAGGCGTGAAGTTGATCCTCTTCTTTCCCCTGGTACCATCCCATCTCCACGACCCATCTCTTCCACCTCAGCTTACCTCTGTTCTGGACGTCACCGGAGCTCTCCCTCCCTCCCAGCCAGCAGCTCCCCCCAACACGTCATCCATGTAGCAACGGTCCTCAGTCCAAGGCATTACTGGTTGGCAGGCAGGCTGGCAGGATGTTTGGCTGACAGGGAGTGTATCTCTTTAATGATAATGCAGAGTGTATTTTTATCGCATGGCTGGCTTGTATGAGGCCTGGTGCTCCAGCCTGCCTGTAAGTGGAAGGGATTATACATTATTAAGAGTGACTAAGGATGAATATTTTACATGATTCTTTTCAATCGTCAGAAGCTCCACCGCATTGAAGACGCCTTGCGAAAGTGTGTGTGTGCATTGGTGCGTGTGTGTTTATTGACGGTTCATATTAGTTGGGACAGGATGGATATCTCTCATGCACCATGTTTCATGTAGTCAAACTTTTATAAACTTCTGGAGTCTGACATAATTCTGTGAGACAAGATGCATTCAGTGTTTCCTCTTCGCCTTCAGGCTTCCTCTCTCTCTCCCTCCCTCATTCCATGTCTCTCACTGATCCCCACTGATCCCCCATGATGCCCCGCTCATCTTCCCCACATTTGTCCCGTTCCACCTCTCTTTTCCTACTGTTTCAATCGTTTTTTCTCCCTTCTGTTCTGTTCCTCTCTCTGACACCTATTTGGTTTCTCCCTCTCCATCTGTCCCTCTCTGCTCTCCCCCCAACTCTGTTGGTGAAGTCTCACACACCCCCCCTCTCTCTTTTTCTTTCTGTCTCTCTGCCTTTTCTCTCTCACTATTTCTTCCTGGCCATCCTTCTATCTTTCCTATATTGTTCATCCACAGCTGTCTGTCCAATAAGCATTCGTGAGGACCAGGGTAGGAGGGGGAGAGGGGAGATGATAGGGGATGAGTGGGGATGGCTGCGGTAAGGCGGTGCTTGACGTGAAACCGCACGGTAAGTTGGGGGGGTATTCTCCAGTGTTGGCGGAAGAGAACGGTACGTGCCAGGGGCCAGTCGACCGTGGCTAACCAGAGGAGACTCTGTTAAATAATTCATACCGATGAGAGGCTCTGTAAGCGTCGTACACACACAAGTCCTAATGCACATACACACCCAGGCAGACGTTCTCTAATATACTTTCACAAACACACCCACTCATAGAGGGCGCGGTTCTAATTTTGTTTGCCGCTGAATATTTATGGTAGCTCGGACTAAGGAACACTGTCCGCTAAATTAGGAAAAGAAAACAATGTTTGTTTTGGAAAGGAAATGTGCATTTGCTATGGACTGTATTGTCTTTGTGTGAGAGCATTAATGTAGACCGAAAAAGCTATGATTCACTGTTCCTTCATTCAGATCCGTGCTTTTGCTTTTAGATACTTCCAAAAGTATAGTATTCCAAAAATATTATACAATTTTTAATAGTACAAACTTTTTGTAGAATTTTCTTTGATGATTCTGCACCATACTCCCTTTTTTATATCTTGAATTTGAAATGTAATATAATATACACTTTTTAGAAAGTGATAAATTTGTAGTGATTAAGTTGTAAAATGGCTATTATAAACAAACCATACACAAACCATTTGTGTATACATACATGCAACAAATAGATAGTAGGCCTACTGTCTATCATGTCTGTGTGTGTCAAAGTAACTTAAATGTTTCCCCCAAATGTTCTCAAGGGTCAGAGTTTTTATTTACTGGTTTACATTCATGCCTCTAAGGGTCCTGGTATCAATGACAGAGTATATGAAGTTAGTGTATGTGTTATGCAATGTCATGTGTGAGATTGGTGGAACAAGGACTACGCATGGGGTGATGAACATGAGGGAAGAGTTCCCTGTACTGTAATGCACAGCACACCCCTATGGCAAACTGAGCTCCACACACTAACATGAATGTGCCTGGTGAAGTCATGTGTGCACAGATGTAGCCTATGTGTGAGAGAAGGGAGGGGGGACAGGCAAAGGCTGCTGTGATGATCCGGTTAAGGATGAGCAGAGTGAGAAGTGCCTCAGAGAAGAGAGAGCGAACAGGGAAACCCCTAAAACCCCTAATTGACGACGTGCGTGTGTGACCAAGTGTGCGTGCTTGTATCATGCTCAATGCCGCATTAGATGAAAGACTGATCGGTTCGTGACAACAAGCGCTAAATTCCTTCACTGACAGATACCAAGATAAAGACAGATAAAAAAAGAGAGAGAGAGAGACAGAGAGACAGAGAGAGAGGGCAAAAGAGATACACTCTTACACCAGCTTATTAATTTGTTCGTTAGGCATGATGACTGAGTTACAGTAGATGATCGTGATGATAGTGTGTATGCAGTGCTACATCAACCATCCATACATCTCTCACGGTAATGTGTATGACATTTGTGTATAAGCTGGTTATCAACTCATCTATGTCTTGTCCATTAATGAGTACTATGTAGCAGTAGCGTGGCCAGAATTCTATTTTGTGGGTGCCAAATCTTAATTTTGGGGTGTTATCAATGGGGTAAATGGATTGTGGCTACGCTACTGCTATGTAGTTTGGAGAGGTGCATAGGTTTCCATGCACCATTCCAACAGTGATCTACCAATATCTCTGACAGGGTATCGTGTTACTAGGAGCAAAATTATGGGATGGCGTGTTTGCTTGCATGCTCACGTTGAGAACATGTCCAGCCTGTTTTTGGACATTGTTTAACACTTCACTGATGGGAAGTATGTTGTCAATAGTCCTCTATGTTCCATAGAGCAAATGTGAGGCAATGACTGTAGTGTGTCTTCTTAAATTCATGGGAGTGTTTGTGACACAGAGAAGGGATGTGTCTTCGGTGTTTTTTCAGATATTTGGAGTGTGCTTGGCAAATAAAACTTTCCAGAGGATGCTGCTTTAGGCAGGCAGACGGACATTCCTGTGTTATTCTACCTAGCCTTTGACCTCTGAACTCAAAAAGTCCACAATCATAGCATGCACTAGGAAATTGCTAAGTGGCCATTTTCTGCTAATCCCTCTCCTCCTCCTGGCATGTGTGTGTTTGCTCCCTGATACAGTTATTTTCTGCTCTGAGCCAGTTCCCTCATCACAATCTGTGCCTTTGAGTGTTTGGTCTCCCATTTGTTGGTTTTCGGACCATGAAGTCTTTGTTGATGAAAGTCTTATACTCCTACAGATTAGGAGACCTCTTCATATCCATTCTCTCACATCTCCAACAAGCTAAGTCTGCATTTCTAAAACTACGTCAAACAATCTTTGGGTTCAGCTGCAAATCACTATTGCTAGAAAATTAATCTCTCATCTTTCCCTTGGTGCTTGTGGGATCTCTAATGGTATTAACTGCGATTGGAACAGTGGTTTTCCTTTGAAGCTCGCCTGTTTGAGGTTTGATGGCGGTAGTTGGCCTTTCCTGGTTTATCTGTCATGTCTAATCCTTAAAATAACAAACAGATTAAGATGAGCCCTCAGGTCAGAAAACACTAGGTTGTGTCTCTTATTTATACTCTGTGAGTGAAGTCAAATTATGCAGACAATAATAATAAGACAAACACAAATAACAGAAAACTGAGATGCCAACAGAACACACACACACACACAAACACACACACAGACACACACAAGCTAAAACACACAGTATGCACTTACATATGCATTTAAACATACACACTTTCTCTCTGTCTCTCTTTCCCACACAAACACACACAGACACACACGCTGCAGCTGCCCCCGGTCACTCAGGATGAGAACTGGCGTACAGGTTTCTAGCCCGCGAGAATACCCCTTTTCCGAGCGATTAGGAATGGGGCGGGCGACGGCGGCAGGAGAACGGGAGCCTCTCTGAGGCAGCAGCTGCCCACCCCGCGGCCCCAAGTGGAGCGGAAAATCAGGATAATTTCATTGTGATAATCAGCCTCCCGTTATCCTGGCCACTTCCCTAGAACTGAGAGGAGTAGAAATACAAAAGAGATAATTTAGGACTAAATGTCTCCCAAAGTGTGTGTATGTGTGTCACTGTCTGCACAATGTGTGTCATCTCTCTTTAAAGATATCGCTCTCTCTTGCCCTCAGTTAATCTCCCTCTGATTTCATCTCTCCTGGCTCGACCTGATTTGTCTATGAAAAGAAAGCACAGAAGACTAAGGCACATGTCCAGCTGGATCATCCCCAGGGAGTCTGGAGTCTTTTCTCTCTCTCTCTCTCTCTCTCTCTCCCTCTCTCTCTCTCTCTCTCTCTCTCTCTCTCTCTCTCTCTCTCTGTCTCTCTTTCTCTCTCTCGCTCTCTCTTTCTCTCTCTCCCCCCTTGTGTATCTCAGTGGGAGGTTGGCACCTCACAATGCCCCTAGGAGTGCCACCAGTAGGAGTCAAAGGTTGGCATTGCATCTGGGCACATTGCACTGATGCACACCCAATTATGCCACACAAATCCTGATGCTGTGTCCAGCTCCACCCCCTAGCCCTCCTGAGACACGCACACACACACACACATATACACACACACACACCAGACACAAACAAGCAGACACTGACACTCCCTCGGCTGCTGCTAGTAAGGCACGTGAGGAAAGTCAGTTATGTTATGCTCGACTGACCTTAGAAACATCGGGCCACAAGATAGACAGAGAGAGAAAAAGGTGAGGTGGAAGGGTGAGGGTACCACATACATGCTGATGTAACCTGCTAAAGCACATAAAAACTGAGAGGAGGGGGGTGGAGTGTGAATTTACAGTAAAATATCACTGGTTGACCTCAATAAAGCATCACTGGCTGGCCTCAATAGTAAACCTTTGTTCATTTCTCAATTTTGTATCTTTGTTTCAAAGGAAACCATGTGTGAAAAGGATCCACAGTGACGACCTATGGGTACCTGATGGCACTGTATGGAACTTTACTGCTTTACAGCGCTCCCCAGTGGCTGTTACGGTATTGACATGCACTCCATTTAGGAAATGGAGTCAACAAGCAACGGGAAGGCAACTTGTGGTACAAAGTTTCTGTTTTCCATGAGTATTTCTCTTTTTGGTATGATGCTTGAACGCTTTGCTTTCAATTACATTCAAAGATGACAACTGTAGAAGTTGCCTACATAAAAGCTTTTACTTAAAACAAAATGATTCTAATAAAAAAAAAAAATGAGCATGGCCTCAGATCTTTTGTTTTCCGGCGAGGGCGCACGACTGGAATACAGTTATCTTTAATTGGTTTGAGGCAATTTTATCCGAACCGCCCCTGAGCTCGCGTCCTAGTCTCGCCAGCGCCCCCTATCTTCCACAACTTACTACTGGGTAACAGTTGTGGCCGTGCATGCCTCGCGCTGGAGAGACGTGCACTACGGCTGTGGCGCGTCACCGGTGCCTTTTCTCCTCGCGTCAAGTTTCATTTCGTGGAACCGGGGCTCTGTTTTTTTTATCACCAACTGTAATTCAGGAGAAAATTCTTCTTTCTTTCGGAATGTTATGTAACTTTCAACCCGACGCAGAGGCTGTAACTTATCACTAGTTTGAATAGGTTTAGGTTTCCAAGGAAAGGAAAATCACTATGAACTTGCGACTCTCCCTATTCTTTGTGACTGTGTTGTGTGCGCTCTCCTTTGCCACTATACCGGGTAAGTAGCTATGACTATATTCGAGAAATTGTAAACTTCTTGTCTCAATTCCCGTAGTCGTGCATGCAGTTTCTTCTGTAGCCATGTCAGCATTAAAAGGCACGCTTTATTGTTGATTATTGATCGTGAGGTTGATGTGTGTTTTTTAATCTTCCAAAGCGTTGATTTTGGAGTTTGATCCTACTCTGTCTAAGCACCTCCTAACAAAAAAGCCCTGTTCACTATTCATTCCACGGAATCGGGTTTGTTCTCTGGTGCGCGTGATCCCGGTCTGTCCTGCTGGCCGACCGCCTGGATGACGAAATGCATCGGGGACAAAACAGGGGTCCAATGACGGTGTTTATTATCCGACTGTGACCTTTCCTTCCGCCAGATACAATTTACGGTCATGAAATGTTTGATGAACAGTTATGATCTGTTTGTAATAATTACATGACAATGAGAACTAAAATGTTGTTCTAAATGACCTCTTGCACTCACAATCACTCACTTTTATAACACAAATACACAAGCACCCTCACACACCAACATTAAGTGAGTACAAGTGAGTTTCTCATAATATGAGTCCTAGAAGGAGATGATGTGAGGTCAGGCAGATGACCAGCCAGAGGGGGATGAACTCCCCTGGCAGGTCAAAGTTCTCAGACACACACACTCATGCACACTCACACACACTCACACACAAAGGGGAGGAGAAAAGAAGCTCTAGATAAAAGGCTAACCCTAAACAAACTCTACCCTTGGCGTCCCATTTGAGCTGCTGCCGTCGCTCCTCTTGAGTACCAATGTCCATTATCAGCAAACAGCCCCTGGCTGAAGGGTGTCTGGGTGACAGGCTAGGTCACTCCACCCCTCTCTCTGTCTACAAACATCCTTTCCTTTTACACCACTCTTATGCTATGACACACTCTGTCCCAGTGCTGAGTTGTTAATTTAGCCACAATTTTGTTGTGTGTGTATTCATAATAAACAGTAAACAGTGTTTCATTTGCATTTTCTTTTGTCCCTCAGTTTCCTTCCTGCCTCTTAACCTACATGTCTCCTTCCATGCCTCTCTACCTCTCTCTACCTCTCTCTACCTCCCTCCCTCCTTCACTTTCTCCTTCTTTTACCTTATCTTTTACGCCATTTTCCTCCTGTTCACCTCCCCCCCTTCCTTCCCTCTTTACCTTCCTCCTTACCCCCCCCCCCCCCCCCCCGCTCTACCTCCCTCCATCCTCTCTCCCAGCCCCGGGTGAGTTTGTGTCCCTGGCAGAGATGGAGGATGCGTTGCTCAGGAACCTGTTCCAGGGTTACCAGCGCTGGGTCCGACCCATCCAGCACGCCAACGACACGGTCACTGTACGCTTTGGCCTCAAGATCTCTCAGCTGGTGGACGTGGTGAGGATGCTTGCAGTGCACACACAGGCACCAACACACACACACTGAGATGAAGAGAGAGGGAGTGGCAGAAGGAGAGACACTGTTGCATGCAGAGATGCGTTTATTCAAATCATAATTACATGTAAAAGACACTGCCTTGGCTTTAGTTAGGAAGCTAATGGTGTACTATCAGTCAGAGGGGGCCTCTAGCGGTTGAGTTGAGGGGCTGTCCATGGTGCTGAAATCAGCACCACTGACAAATTCAACTCACTTGTCCCACAGTGCGGCTGTCCATGGTTCTGAAATAGCCATAACCCATATCTCCAAGTCCTCCTCTTTACTTTCCATTCCCAACAAGAGCCTGATTTAAATCTTTCAATAACTGCCTGTGATGGGTTAAGATGGTTTAGCTGTTATTGAGCTGAGAACATAGGGAGCTAATGGAACATCAGTCCCCATGTGCTTAAAATATTAATCCTTTTTCTCCATGCCACCTCGCTTTCCACCAAAAGACTGTATGTGTGAGTGCTATAGCCTAAGTTATGTATAAACTAGCATTGTATGTTCAGTTGCTGACAGTCATGGCAATGATGGTGCAAAGACCTACCACTGAACATTTTATGAATTCAATAAAAAAGTATTTTTTTTTACCAACAATCAGCATACTGTAATGACACATCATCACCCACAACAACAGCAGGTAAGGTGTAGCTGCCAACACAGCTTTGTGTGTTTTTAGGTTTTGCCCTGTTTCAGTGACGGAAATGTATGTGTTTGGTGGATTAATTTAATTTGGTTGATGGAGTGATTTTCTCTGTCATGGGTTGTCTCCCCACTCTTATTTCTCCATGATAGTATGTGCCAGAAGACATTTTCTTCTGTTTAGGCAAGGTCATAACTTTGTGACATGACTGTTTTAGGTGGCTCCGGATATTACGTGAGGTTTTGTAGTAGGTTGCTAAAATATTGAATGGTCCTTTTGAGAGAGTTTGAGAATGAGACCTACTCTGACACAGAGAGAGAAAGAGAGACTGGGGAGGGATGTTATTGAAAGATTGTGTGTGTGACAGAAAGAGAGCCTCATACACACCCACAGATTGTGAGTGTGTGTGTGTTCCAGTGTTCCCAGACAGCAGACCTGTATTGGATTACAGTTCACCTCTGGACTATGTGATCACCGCAACATCAAACTGACTCTGACAGCTGTGTTCCTGCTCAGCTAATACGATTCACTGCACTCTTTCTCCTTCTTGCTCTTGATCTTTTTCTCCCTCTTTCTTAACGAGCCTCTACCCTGGTGATGTAGAAAGGCCACAGTGTCAGTACGAGACTGATACAAAACTAGCTGTTATTCCCTGTTTCTGTCTCTTTTCTCTCTCTTCCTGTCTCTCTCTCTCCCTCTCTTTCTCCCCCTATCAATTAAAATGAATGCACTTTTTATGATTTCTTCCAACAGGATGAGAAGAACCAGTTGATGACCACCAATGTCTGGCTCTGGCAGGTGAGCAAAATAAAGTTTATTATTTATTCAGAACACTTCATGCTCTGTTTGGTCCTGTTAATAAAAAGGGATGTATTTTATCTAGATAAACATGAGTATCCTATAATGGAGAGGTTTCCAAGCCCTGTATGGTTAAAGTTATAGTCTGGAATGCAGTGTGTGTGGGTTATGCCACAGTAACATGTTCCTCGACAGGAGTGGATCGACTACAAGTTGCGATGGAACCCTGCTCACTATGGAGGAATCACTTCCATCAGAGTTCCCTCAGAGACCATTTGGCTGCCAGACATAGTTCTCTATGAGAAGTAAGAGGAACTTGTATGACTTGAAGCAAGAAAATACATTTCATATTAAATAATTGTGATGATATAGTGAGTGGCAAATATTTTAAGGTCTCGACAAAGGACTATAACAAATCCACACTCCAGTATTCTTAGAAACTGATTTATTATTTAAATTAAGAAATAGAAGAGATTCATTAAGATAATGACTTAACGGTCTTTAAGTCTGGTGCTGCTGTGGTTTTAGTGGGAGATAATTACACACCGGTGTGAATGGATTGGGAGGCTAACAAATCGAGCATTGCACATTGCTCACAACATAACAGCAACCTTTTCATTTAAATGATTATGATTAAATTATGGTTAGTATTAATTATATGATGATTCTTATGGAATAGTGACTCTGCTGTTGCTCCGATCACCAGTGCTGACGGGCGCTTCGAAGGCTCCCTGATGACCAAGGCCATTGTCAAGTTCAACGGCGCCATCACCTGGACGCCGCCGGCCAGCTACAAGTCAGCCTGCACCATGGACGTCACCTTCTTCCCTTTCGACCGGCAGAACTGCTCCATGAAGTTCGGCTCCTGGACGTACGACGGCAACATGGTGGACATGGTCCTGATCGACGACCACGTGGACAGGAAGGACTTCTTTGACAACGGCGAGTGGCAGATTCTCAACGCCACAGGGGCAAAGGGGAACCGGAAAGACGGCCTCTACTCTTATCCCTTCATCACATACTCGTTCATCTTGAAGAGGCTGCCGTTGTTCTACACCTTGTTTCTGATCATCCCCTGCTTGGGCTTGTCGTTCTTGACCGTGCTGGTGTTTTATCTTCCGTCAGACGAAGGAGAGAAACTGTCGCTCTCCACCTCCGTCCTGGTGTCGCTCACTGTCTTCCTGCTTGTGATAGAGGAGATCATCCCTTCCTCCTCTAAGGTCATCCCCCTCATCGGGGAGTACCTGCTCTTCATTATGATCTTTGTCACTCTCTCTATTATCGTCACTGTCTTTGTCATCAACGTGCATCACCGCTCCTCGTCCACCTACCACCCCATGTCGCCGTGGGTACGCAACCTCTTCCTCCAGAGGCTACCCAGGATGCTTTGCATGCGGGGCCATACCGACCGCTACCACTACCCCGAGTTGGCACCTGAGAGCCCCGAGCTGAAGCCCAAGACAGGGGCACGAAAGGGGGGCCAGAGGGGCTCTGGCGAGGCCCACGGACAGGCCTCTCCGGAGGGGAAGGAGGACGAGAGCCAGGCCTGGCTCAATATGCTGGAGAGGGCTACGTGCTCAGTCCGCTACATCAGCCGTCATATCCGTAAAGAGCACTTCATCCGAGAGGTGGGGCAGCCTGAAATGTACCTGGTTCATTCACATTTAATAGATTTCAGTGTTTTTCTTCTTTTTCTTTTACAATTTCTCCATACTTAAAATAAGGTGCAGTATATAGTATATTACAAATACAATTTGTAACAATAAAAGATTGTTAATCTTATTATTATTGGTAGAATGTGCTGTTGTGAACCCTAGGTTGTACCTTCTGCCCTGTATGACGTTTACATAGAATTGAACTGTACAAACCTATGGAACCTATTTCCTATGGAGCGTTTTTCAGAAACAATTTTATAATGCTGTGTTTTAAGTTTCTAGTGTGTGATGCGAATGCACTCTTTAAGCAAATGCTGTTCATTATAACACAAGAAAGTTGTGTCATGACTATTATAATAATTGACACAAAGAAAAAGAATGTAAACATATTCTAACATTCTTATTTTCCTTGTTCTTGGCATTCCTGTTGTTCCCTGCTCTTCTGCCTCCCAGGTGGTCCAGGACTGGAAGTTTGTGGCTCAGGTTCTGGACAGGATCTTCCTGTGGGCCTTCCTCACCGTGTCAGTGTTGGGCACCATCCTCATCTTCACCCCTGCAATCTACATGTTCCTCAGCACCCCCCCGCAGTCAAATACAGCCCCAGAGACCACTGGCCCCTAGCTTAGACGACCCCGACACTACCCTCACCCACTTCCCTTCTCTGTATCCACCCTGAGTCAGCACCCACGACCCTTTCCTCGGTCAAGATCTTACTGGTCTCTCCACCTCGCTACCTGTACCCAGCATTGGAAGCTGATCAGGTTGGCTTGGTTCTGCCCTCTGCTCATTCTGCCATGGCTTACTTAGGCCCAATTATGGATCTCACCATGTCAACCTGCAAGTACTGTAGCTTAGTTCTTCACCCTAACATCTCCACAGCTGGCAGTTCTTCTGTGACTCCGCATTTCATCTAAGTAGATATGTGGATGATCTATTAAAAGAGACAAGACTCACTTACAGTGTAAGGGGGAGGGTGTTAGATCAAAGTTGTGCTGGGTATTACAGATTATTGCTTTAAGGTCATGTAATGTAGTTCAACATCAAGATTGATCTACCTTCGATTAGTATAGTACACCATAAATATATTGCAGTGTATTCAATAAATAATATATTTCACTAAGTTGTAACTACAGTAATACATACAACTGACATGCAACATAGTACCTATACACTTAATCTTTTTATACTGTGGAGTTATTTGTTTGAAGAAAAGAAAAGTTAGATTGTAGGATGTTGTCAGTATCCAGGTCATGGATTGGACAAGTATTTTACATGGGAATAGTCAGCGGGGGACCTCATTATCCAGAGACTGTGTGGGTGCAGCTAGTTTGTTTTGACTTGTTTGTCTCAAGCTTTCTGTAGTGTTCTCTTCCAACTCCCAACCCAAGTAAGTTTGGGGATTTAATAAATTCGAGGTTGTTTTGGGATAATCACAACTAGTGCAAGCACAATTTCTACATCAAGATTTTAATTAATGCAATATCAGACTGGGTTACCAACTGTAAGCTTGACGGTAAACACATACATTGTATGAACGGATGCAAAGTTCATCAGCCACGATTTTGAGTCCTGGAAAAAAATAAAGATATTTTCAGTAACAGAAATTATTCCACTGTGATTTTAATGTCTGGTATGAATAAAACATTTTATGAATGAATCATTTGTTTCAACCACTAGGTTGCACTGTTGTTACAACCTTTATTTTCTGTATCCCCTCTTCCTTTCAGATAAGCACCAGGCTTTCGGAAAATATAATTGTCATAACATTTTTTTCTCCAAATGTGGCAATGTTTGTCTTCAAAATGCAGATCACATGTACGTATCCAAAACGCTTTTGCAAGGTGCAGGAGTGCTGAAAAGTAGTGTTCCTTTTTTTGTATGAATATTTCCAACCTTTTAAGTGCCCTTTGGGATCCAAATATTATATTGGTGTTATATTATGCTAATTTCTTGCTTTAATCATAACAAACCTCTGCCATAATCATAATCATCATGGCGTAAATGTGCTCCATCCATGCTAGAGTAAGAACAATATGTTGATTCACCAAGACTGATTCATGGGTACAACAAGAAAATCTAGTGTTTGGTAATCTAAAGGCCCCGTCACACTATAATGTTCTGGTCAACGTTCTATGACGTTAGAGGAAACGTTGGTAATCGTCCATGGTCGCTGGTATAGTGCCAGAAGAGCGTTGTGCGGACGCTGGTGACGCTGGTAATCGTCGGTGATCGGCGGAAAACGCTGGTCCAAAAAAAAGTTTTGAACATGCACAAAAGTTTTTATGGAGACCAGCGTTTGATTTTTGCACATTAGTGGAACGTTTGACTAAGGTTGCACGTGCTTGGCTATCGTTAGTCAGTCGTTACTAGTAGTTACTTTAGTGTTACTTTGTTGTTATTCATCGTTTGCTTCGTTTTCATCGTTTGCTTTCGTCACATGTCGTTGCGACCCAGTGACACGTCATCACACGCTAATAGTCTTCCTTGGTTGCGTCATGCGTTATAGTCACACATCACAGTCATACGCCAGTTGTGTACACCTCGACCTAGAACGCTTGAAATTGAACAATTGGAACTTTCAGAAAACGTTGACCAGAACGTTATGGTGTGACGGGACGTTAATCGGCAGAGAACACTGGTCCCCAAAAAAAGTTTGTACAAAAGTTCTCATGGAGACGTTTCATTTTAAACGCTGGATAACGCTGAAGAACGTTTGTGGAACGTTTGACTAACGTTGCACGCGTTTGGCGGCTCGTTCGTCATCGGATGAATCCGACTCGCAGAAGGGCCTCAGGACTTTGTTGATGCCCTTCCGGGCCCGGCGAAAGTCCTTAGCACTCAGCCCCAGCAGCACACTTTTGATGTAGGCAGCGTAGGTGGTCCTCTCGGTGACTGGCTCGGGAGGCGGCAATTGCTCACGCAGCATAGTCAGCATCTCCCCGCTCTCCTTGGCCTTCCTCTTGAGGGTCTCCATGTCGGAGGACACCGACAGGGCTGGGGTGGGTTGATGTTCTAAGACGGGGACGGTCTCAGCAAACTCGTTAACATCAACCCTCTCCTCCGTCGCTGCCCGCTCAGCCTCATCCAGGTCCCTGTTAGTTTCGGCCATAATCGCCTTCAACTGGAAAGACACGGAATGACACAGGTAAACACAACATGTTTGACAGTAGACAATTGTACATACATTTGTCTTTTACTTATTATTCAATACTGTAGTCTAATTATATGATTAAGTCAATATCCACATCAATACTTACACTCCGGACGGGCTTCGAGCGGTGGTTGACAGCACTGTGGAAAAAGAAAAATTTGGTTTTTATCCATGACTCCCTCTCTGTCAAGTCTTGCTGGCCCTGCCCACTCTTTTTCTTGTCCAACCTGGTAGATATTATAAGCATACGTTAAGTATATGGTAAGTATATAAGTATATGGTAAGTATATAAATGCCATTATTATTAAAGTCATGGCAATTATTTGAAGCAGTTTCATAATTTCAAACATAAATACTTGCCTAGTGTATATATCCCTGAGGGACTTGAACCAGGTCCACAGGTGGTCCACCCCGATCTCCAGCTCTGTGGCCTTGGTCTCCAGTATTTGTTGCCTCTTGGCCTTGTTCCTGTAATCTATTTTCTGGGAGTTCCACAGAAGTTCGTTATCGCGGAAAAACTCTACCAGACTATCCTCCACCGCCCGATCCTGGATCCTGCAGTCTTTCCTCTGCTTCTTCCCTCTCGCTTCCATGGTTGGAAGGTCCTCATTAGGGTGTTCAGGGGGTGTCACACCTCGGATGGGCTCTTCTTCGTGCTGTCTTTCACCAGCAATGTCTTTGTCCAGAGGCTTTGCATTCTTCTTACTTTCAGCATTTATCCTCTTCTTACTTGCAGCAGCGGTAATAGCAGAAGCCCCTCTCGCACCTTTACGTCGTCTAGGCGGCATGATGTTTACTGTTCAGAACAACTGAATCCACTGATTTTCCAGCGTTTTAGTCCTACGCTGGTCATGCGTCAGTCCCACGCTAGTCATGCATTAGTCACACGTTAGTCACACGCCAGATGTGTCCAACTCGCCCTAGATCACTCGAAATCTAACGATTACAACGTTCAGAGAACGTTGACCAGAACGTTATGGTGTGACGGGGCCTTAACATGCACTCTCTACTCACACACATGCTTTACACATCAGTTCCATATCTCCTGAACTGAATACCAAACAGTATATGTCTCATGTCCCCTTTCCTCAGTCTTCATCTATGATCTTTTTTGTCTTTCTCTCCTTTCTTTCTGTCCCGTTGTGTCACACTGACCTTTTCAGTCAGGTCTTAAGTTTGTATGAGAGGTGTAACCTTTCTCGGGCCTTCTTTAACAACGCTGTTCCCTACCTGTATTCGAGGATGAATGGCCAGAACCAGTCTCACATAGTAGAGTTTCAGAGGCATGAGAGAGTATTTCATCACTGTCTGTCAGCATTCTCTGACACACTGTATCTCTCTCACACACACACACACACGCACACACACCTGGGTAACCTCAGGGATTGGCGTTCTTTCTGTCATTATGGAAGCCCCCCATGAATGGTACATCAAAGCTGGCATGGCCTCAAAGACAAACATAAACACCCTAAACTCCTTTGACCTCATTCTATCACTTCCACACCTCTATTGGAGACATACCCAGGGCATGGCAGGGAAAGGTGTGTGTGTGTGTATGTGAGAGAGCATCACTTGTGCATGTGCTCCATTGACCTGCAAGTCTGTTGGTCAGAGCACTCAGGCAGGGAGAGGAGAATAGAGAAAGGCATGCTAAGCTATTGCATTAAAACCCATTAGCGCAGCACATCTCATTTATAAAAGATTGACAAATTAACAGCAGCTTCCATTCTTTTGTTCCCTCTCTCCCACAATCTGTAACATTACACAATCTCCTCTCCCCATCCATTCCTTTCTCTGATTCATTTACTTATCCTGTACTTTTCCACACTTATATGGAGAAAGGTTTACACTCTCATGCAGACACGTACATACGCACACACATACACACACACACACTCCCTGCTGACTGCAGTGGTCTGTGGGCCTTGCTGCCATATCGGATCATGAGGTCTCAGCAGGCTCCTGCTGGTGAAGATCAGGTCACTGAGTGTCTGTTTCCCTGGATATCCCCTCCCACTGTGAGACCCGCTCCCCCTCTCACTCACTAACACACACACACACACACACACACACACACACACACACACAGGAGACGAGCGTGGCAAGATGTGTGCATTTGTGTGTGCGTGTGTGTTCAGCATTGTGTAAACCTTTTAGATGTTTGGTGCACTGACTCTGTGGTAGAATTCGCCTGAGTAGTGTACCCCCTTGTGACAGATTGTTGTGCTTTGAAAAGACATGGAGGATGAGGGCATCAGCTCAATCTGAAAGTCTGTATGTGTGACAGGAAAAGAGAGTGTGTTTACAGCTCTCTCTGTGGGGTAAACTCCCAAAGGAGAGAGCGTGGGTGGAGACAGCAGCAGATACGGAGAACATTCTCTGGTGTTTTGGTGTACCCTATCTGTTACAAGCCGCTAAACGCATGCACACGCACAGTTTGCTTGGCGGTCATATGACCTAATGCAGCATTCTCTTCAGAACATGGTATAGATCAGAGTGATGCTAGACAAGACAGGTAGACAAGTATGGTTCAGATCCCTACGAAACGTCACTCTGCAGAAACCTGTCTACAAAAGGTTCTGTAAAGACAGATCTACAAAAAACATTCCGGTTGAGGGTGGAGGGGAGTGCAAGCAACCAAGACAGGAATAACCCATAGGTCTCATAAGTAGTCCATAGGCTAGCCTTCTTTTGTGCAGTATTTTCCGATTGTTTACTGGATTATAGTCAAAACGAAATTATTTATGGAACGGACAAAATAGGTCAGTTGATGGCCAGAGACAAACATTTTATAAACAAACCAGAGCATACCAGAATGTCAACATGCACTTTGATAATCAAAATGTTCTCCAAATTGTCAAGAAACTTATCCATCTACATTACCCACACTCATTTGAAAGGAAAAGAAAACAGAGCAGTTTTAGCTCCTTGTTAAAACTGTGTCTGTGTTTGCCTTTTCTGGTTAACCAATTTCTGACCTTGCCAGTACGACAAGCTAGTTTCACAGAGCCCTAGAGTATGATACTAGGTAAAGCTCATGCTTTTCCTAATTGGCGCTAGTTTAGTAATCCTGCAAGAGTGCCAGCAAGCTTGAAAAGACATAGCGGCAACTGAGCGCGCCTAATTGAAAGCGTTGCTTCGAAAGTCGAAATAACTGCAGCGAGAAAATAAGAAAGAACCAGACATTTTACTAAAACCCATACAGGCATAGATACAATACAGGTTTTAAAATAGTCAAATATAATTCAAAGAACTTAAGGTGTCGCTGGACAGATGTTAGTTGCCTGATCCATGAAAATGTGTTTCAAGCAACGTGCACGCGCGGACCTTGAAAACTTCATAATCATTGAGGCGTTGTAGTACCTCATTCTCTCTCTCCCTCTCTCCCCTGCTAAATGCTTATAACCGGGGTAAGCGACTGCATTCTCTCCTGCCGTCGTCACTGAGAGATCGCCGGGGCGTCGGATTCCTGTGTGAACGCAAGGATGCGGTGCCGCAAGTTTGGTTCAATTGGGATCTATTTGTGGATGGTGTTTTTTTTCAAAGGTATGTCCGACTGTTCACTTTACTGAAATAAGCATGAGGACGTTTTTGGAATAGGTGACAAACTATTATCTGTCAAACCACCTTGGGTGTAAGTTTTTAGTTATCCTGTTGCAGGTCAGGACAGAGTAGCAGATGGGTCCAGTTGAAAGTTTTTAAGTGAAGGAAACTTAGTCGTGTCAAATGACCTTGTCTATACAAAAATCTTAATTTCTTCACTAGCATTTATTCACTGTATTTGGCAAAGTTATTTATCTGGTATAAGTAATGCACTTTTATTTCAATCCAATGCCGGATCAAATTTTTACCATTGATGTTTTCTAGCTGCAAAGGCTTCTGATGTAATTACAAATAAATTGTATTTTTGAGGTAATATTGTGACAGACCAAACACTTAAATGTGTTGCTTTTTTTCTAAAGGCATACTGCCACTAAATATATGGTACTGTGCATGAGTATATATGTTTGCATGTGTTGTAATCTTTGTAATGTAATTCACTATGAATATCCCCCCCCCCCTTCCCTTTCTCCACACATACACACACTCAGCAATAATGACATCAGGGTGCTTTACTTTATGCACTGTGACGCAGCAGTGGGACTTTACAAGGGTTTTGGCTCAGAATTGCCTGTCTCCAGCGTGTGTCTGTCTCTCAGCATAAATCTCCCTCTCGCTCTGTGTGTGTGTGTGTCCAATACACATCCAGTTTGCCTGTCCTTAGCGATCCACTCCTTTCAGATCAACTGCTTGTCTGTGGATGGATGGAGTACGGAAGAAGGGAGGGAGGGAGATAAGAAGTGACTCGATCTGCGTTACTAACATTCCATGCAACTCTCTCACAGACTTAAGTCAGAGAGCTCACGTCTTGACTGATTGACCAAACTTGAGTATTGAACTTCAATAAGATGTTTGCTTAGTTTACGTTGACCTTATCTGAGCGTCAGTGTAAAAAGCGATGCTGTACCAGTTTTGTGTCATTCCCAAACATTTTACAACATATGTTTGGGTTAATCACTGCTGCTTCATTGTGTCCAAATCGACCTCTAGACGTTCTTATTAAGACGCATTGGGGAAAACAGATTGTGAGATTTGATTATGCAGAGGACATTTTTTTCCTATGAAACCCTGATCGTATTATTCATTCTTTTGGAAGAGGCTCAGAGATCAATATAGTCTGGAGGAAACAGAGGATGGCACCTGTCCATAAACAACTCTGATTCCCATGCAACACCTCACTCTTTCTCCCCCCTTCTCCTTCTCCTCCTACCCCTCCCTCTCTTTCTTTTTCTTCCATGGTCAGCAGTTGCTTCCTCCAGAATTTCTCATCTCTCACTTCCTTTAATCTGTAGTTTATGTAAATAGTCTCCCCCTCCTAGTGTTTATTGATTGAGTGTTTTTGCGGTTTCATGTCATTCAGGCTGAATGTGGGCGCCCGAGAAAAATCCTCCATGACCTCTACTCACTATGTGGCTTGCATACTGTAGAGCCCACATAGTCTCTTTTATACCCTGCCCACTGTTGACAGGTATACCCTGTACATGATCTAACTAACTTTGAAGCAAGATCTTCACACACACATCCCACAGTACAGTGGTTAGTTACATACATGGCACTGATGCCATGCTTGCACACAGGGCGTATTCATACAGTTCCATGTAGCTGCACTGATGTTCAGATATAGGCTGCATTCGATGGTTGTGTCGTAGGTTTTAGCCCATGGATTAGGATTATACGATATGTGTGAGTGCTGAGATGGAGAAATAGGGTCCGAGTGGGGTTGTATAGATTATGAAGCACTCCTATATTACACCCCCCTCTAAATCCCCAATCCACAGCCACCCACCAGCCCCCCAGCCACCCCCCAGCCACCCCCCAACCCCCAGCCACCCCCTAGCCCCCTAGCCCCCCGGCCCCCTAGTCCCCCTAGCCCCCCAGCCACAGCCACACCAGACCGGTCTTGTGGATGTTTAGTCACCTGATTTAGATACAGATGCACCATAAGAGACATTTCAGAAAGTGCAGGATAGTACCAAACTAGTGACATTTGTTCATCTATTCAGTGCAGTGGGCATATGTGATTCTACTAACATGTAGCCAGGGTAGCCCATAAGTAGTTGGCCTGGGAGGGAAAGATGGGAGTGGAGGGGGCGTTCACCAGTCACACAGGGAAGATGAGGTGTTAACGAAGAGATACTCCCTCCTCAGCTGCTTCAGCATTAGCATGCACACACACTCACGCACACTTCTTCAATGCCACACACACACATACTCACACGTGTGCAGAATAGTAATCGTGGGGGCTACGACTTGAAGTCTGAGTACATTCCGTGAACCCCTGCTGAGACAAACGCACGCTCGCCCTCACCCACACAAACACATACAGTACACGCACTTACACAATAACGTGCCTATCAGCTATAGATAGTGTGGGCCCTCATGTAAAATGGATGGACTTCTTGCAGCATTATTTAAAATCTCATCTCTGCTTTACTGTTCTTGTGCAGCTTCCCTCTTCTGGCTGCCTCTTCTTTGTGTGTCCTTTAAACTGTTATCCCCTGCTTCTGAAACTCCCTTTTTCTGTTTATTTCAGTTTTCCTTTCTCCCCTCCTCCTTGTCTCTGGTACTTCTCTCTTTTTGGGATATTTTCAAATGTAACCAGTCTACTCTGCCTGCCGGTATCTCTCTGCCCCCCCCCCCCCCCTCCCTGTCTCTGTCTCTCTCTCCGCCTCTTTATGGGCTGGGTATTGAATTAGGTCAGGGAGAGCAGTAGCGTGCACGGTTGTTATGACACAAAAGGAGGTGTTGAACATCTGTAGCTGGTCTTCTCCTTCTGGCTCCATCGCTCCTTGAGGTTCCTGACCAGCCAGTGGAACACCAGAGAGTCTGCCTTCAGACGTACACTCCAAGGTTTTAACTTAGTGGGTCAGATGTGATGTCAAAACTGTGTGGCAGTCACAGTTGCATCGGGTGGGCTGTCACACTTAAGTTTGACCTCGAGTTTTGCTCGACGTGTTCTGGGATTCTTGTTAGTTGTAACGAGATCACGGACTTCTATCTACACAGCGTTATGCCAGCTTATCATGCACTTAACATGTTACGATACACATTATGTTACACACCTCTATTAATGATCATGCTTACATCATTCAGAGCTGTTTAGTATTCATAACGGATCGTTTGACATTATCGTGACACGAGTCCTTTGTTTCTTCAACTTGGGGCTGGTTTTGTGACAGGCAGTTAAAAGGACAGCCATGAAGGTTTAGGTCATAAGTAAAAAATAAATAAAAGATAAATAGGACCCATTACTTATATCTGTCTGTCCTCTTATGTCTCTCCAGAGGGGATGTGCATGTATGCGTATGAAGTGTGTGTGCATGTATACACGTGTGTGGTTTTGAGTGTGAATGAAGTGTATCAGTCCTGGACAATCTGAGGATTGAGGGTGCAGGGTTGGAAGTGTTGCCTCTGTTTCACCCTAAAGATGAAGGTCCCTAGAAATGTACCTGTTCAAATGAAACACTCGTTCTGTAAACACAGTAGTTTAAACCCTTGCGTGAAATTTTTTGGGTTAGTTCCTAATCACCCTTTCACTTAGTATCACTAATGTTTCATACTCTCATATTCTATTCTGTGCCCTGACGTTCTGTACCTTGAAGTGTTTGTGTGTGTGTGTGTGTGTGCGCTTGACTGAGTGTCTGTGTTCAGTCTATTCTTAGCCTTTGATGATCATCTCCCCACAGGGGTGTAATGCAGGCTGTGTTAGTCCCCTGGCTGGCTGTCCTCAGGGACTCAGCCCACTCTGGGGGCTCTGCCTGTGGGGACCTTGGCTCTGTTAGTCTGCCCTGCCATGGGGTCCTCTCCACAGGGAACCATGTGTGTAGGGCCAGTCTGTCTGAGAGGGAATGGGTTTCGTCTCTGTCTGTGGCCTCTGTTTGAGCTGAAGCAGAGAGGGACACACATCTGAGATTGGTGACCCAGTAAACATTTACAGATGGGGTGTGTCTATTGATAGTGTGTGTGTTTGTGAGCAAAAGAGAGAAATGTACAACATAATGAATGTGTGTTGAATTGTGGGGGTGAGAGTGAAAGATAGAGAGAGAATGAGAGAAAGCGATGTTAGTGTGCTGTCTCTCTCTCTGTGTGTGTGTGTGTGTGTATGGGTGTATTTGAGGAGCTACAGATTGTCTGAACTACAGTATACTGTGACTCTCTGCAGATGCTACCCAAAAGACAGACCCACGTCCCTAGTGCCTGAGGGGAGATCAGCCCAGTGTGAGGAACACATTAGAACATGGACCATGGTCTCCTCACATCTACACACACACACACACACCCATGAACATCTCAATCAGTCTGTGGTTCCAAAGACACATGTGTGAAATAAAGCAGAACTTCTACATCTATACACCCCATGTCGATGCCTCCAATACATGTTTGGTTTCCAGACAAAATGCATCAATCCCTATTTTTTGCAACACCACTTTTGTTTCAAACCTCTCATGTCGGGGTGCTTGAGGTCAAGGGAGTAAAAAGAGATGGGGAGGTGGAGAAATTATGTCTGACGTGTAGTGAAAAAACGCACCCCGGAGTGCTAGAGATGAAGAGAGAGAGACACGGAGAGAGAGATTAGGCAAAGATAGAGTATCAATGATTACTGTCGCTCACAGAGTAACAGATTGCACACAGACTTTATTGTGTGTGTCTGTGCTGTGTGTGTGAGAGAGAGAGATATCTTCTCGGAGAACCTTGGAGAAAGCCTTGCTATTTGAGTTAAAAGAATGCCAAAGAATGGCATGCATGCAAAACACACTGTGTACACCCACCCACCCACCCACCCACCCACCACACACAGGCATAAAAATGTGTGAGAGAGGCCACAAGTGTAAGAGAGATATATCTTTGTGGAGATAGAGTTACAAAGAGCAAGAGACAGAGGGAGGGAGGGAAAGAGACAGAGAGGTAGTTTTATAGTGTTGGTCGTGACACATGTCGAGATGAATTAAGGGCAGATTAGGAAGTAATAGTTTACTGCCCTCTCCCTTTCTTACTGTATCTCTTCTCCTCTTACACTGTGTTTCTGTCCATCCACTTGTTAGGGAAAGGAACATTTCTTTCTTTTTTCTTTCTCTTTCTGTCTTTCCTTTTGTCGACCTGGCATGGTAGTCTTCTCATTTGTGGTAGAGTTGGTGTGAAACAGACCTCAGTTTGACGGATTGCGATGATTGTAAAGTGAGAGAGAGAGATCAGAAGTAAGGTCTTGGACTTCTTGGTTAATAACGGAGAAAGGTCATGGTATTTTACACGCCTTTGATCTACAAACATATGTGGTGGAGCGAGATGGAGTCTCTTTCACGGGGTTCGGTGTGAAACACAACTCATAAAGTATTACACAAAGCCTCTTGGATTACAACTGTAGATCCCTTCAGAGTCCAACCTAAAGTGTGAATGTAAACAAGGATTTTTTCTTTCATCTTGTAAAGCAGCTCTGGAACTCCTGATACCTGTAAAAGACCTGCAATTTAATAGGTTGGCACTCAGGCTGTTTTAATGAGCAAGAGAGAGAGCGAGCTGAGGGTGGGGGGATGGATGCGTAGAATACAGAGATAGAGAGATGGAGATAGGTCCCCAGTACATGTTCAATGAATGCTCTCGCCTTCCCTCCCCCCTTTGTTATCGTTGCCAGATGTTGCGCCCCACTGTTATTGGAATGGAGAACCCCTCTTTTCTTATATCACTTTAATTAACTCAGAGAAAGAAAAACACACACAAACAAACCGACAACTAAGCAACGACCAACCAACATGGCATCCAACCTCGAGTCCCAGGTGGATGCAGCTTGCTGCTTGTTCGCTGGTGAATTAAAGTTGGTTTAATACGTTTTATGTTATTACATTACAGCTCTCGGAGCGATTCAGGAGGTTATTACAAGCGGGGATAGAGGAGCTGGGCCAGGGCATTTTAATCTGACAATATTGACTTGATCAGTTTAGGTGTGTTTGTGCACCTCAGTTTATATCTTACGCTGTGATGGAAAACATTGGAGAAGGTGGTGGAAGATCTTCCGAATGCTGTTTTGTGTGATGATGGCGTGGATAGATTGTAACAAGATTAGACAGGGTGCATAGATAGATGTGGTCTGTATGGATTAGCATATTTCCTCATCTCCAGATAAAAGTACCGTAATACAACGGACTAATGCAGCCCCTCTACAAAGCCTGCATGCACCACACCATACATTCAATATTCATATGAGGGAGAACATGTGCGTGAATGCTCTTACACTTTGTGTGTGTGTGTGTCAGATGCGTACTTTGTTAATAGGTTAGTGCATAAAAGATATGAGATTACCTGTAACAGTGGTCTGAATGGTTTATCAGGCGTGAAAGTGGGGTTTTGCTGTGGTGGGCAGCTTCCTCCTCCTGTCTCTGACCTCCACCAGAATCCTGCTATAACTCACCTCATTATGTCCTTAATGGGACCCATCAGCAGGACTCCAGGCCAACACACATTCACCCCCCACACACACACACTAATCTATTTCTCTTTTATTTTTGGACTCTTCTCTTGCTTTCTCACTTTAACATTTCTTCCTCGCTACTCTCCCTCTGTTTTTCCCTCTTTGCCTCTCACGCTACCATGTGGGTTTGTGGGTGCACATACACACACCTTGGGTCCGCTGTGCAAAGAAATGTGTAAATTAACCCCTGAACTGAGCCCGGTACTAAAGTGTCTAATACACTCTCTATAAACCCTGTCCGGATGTGGATCTCAAATGTACCTATTGCTTCAATGTGCATTAGCAGTTGAACAACATGATGTCAATTAGACAAGTGCTTGCGATAATCTTTTTTCCCCTTTTTTTTCCCGTTATCCGACACCATACCCAGAAACAAGCTAAATAAAAGGAGGAAGGGATTGGGCTACACTTGGAAAGACTAAAAGAGGAGAGGAGAGAGGGCACGGAAGGAGGATGTACAAAGAGGAGGCCGGGGGGAGGGGGGGGGGGGGCGGCACTGGGCCAAAAAGCACATCATCCTAATCACTGTTGACCCAGTGGAACCTTCAGGACGAAGCACACGCCATGCCAACTCAACACCTCACCTACAGGAGGGAACATCTCACCAACACCAGCTCTCCCCCTCAGCCCTTTAGTATCCTAATTGGTTTCCTTGCTCCATTGTTCTGCAACCTTTGCCATCACCTAAAGACTTTCAGAAGCCAAAACCTTTCAGAAACTGAAAACCTTTCAGAAACCTTATGCTTGTGCCAGTAAGGACATTTTATCAGCCCAAAGGAAAAGGTACTAAACTGCTGAATTGGAATGCAGCCTTTACCTACAGACCATATTCCTAACCACAGTCTAGGACCTTCAGTGCAGACACATTCTTTATCTCTAGCACCTAACCGTGCTTATGGGAACACTTGATTAAAGTGCTCTTCTCTGGAGTATGCTCATTTGACCGACTTGGGCAATTTATGTATCTCTATAAAGGGAAATTGAGTGTTTTTTCTCTCCTCAGGTTCTCTTCAGGGGGAGTATCAGCGCAGGCTGTACAAGGAGCTGATGGCCAACTATAATCGTCTGGAGAGGCCAGTGGTTAACGACTCCTCAGCCATCCTGGTAGAACTAGGGATGACACTGCTGCAGATCATAGATGTGGTAAGTGGGAGTCTGTGTGCATTTGTGAGTCTCGTGTATGTGTGTGAGAGGGCTAGTCTGATATAGTATGTGATCTGGTTCATGGGCTAGTCTGGTTTGTTCCTGCTCTAGTTCCTGCTCTAGTTTGGGGCTAGTCTGGTGTAATCTGTGCTGTAGTCCTGGGGCTAGTCTGGTGTAGTCTGTGCTGTAGTCCTGGGACTAGTCTGGTCTAGTCTGTGCTGTAGTCCTGGGGATAGTCTGGTCTAGTCGGTGCTGTAGTCCTGGGGATAGTCTGGTCTAGTCGTTGCTGTAGTCCTGGGGCTAGTCTGGTCTAGTCTGTGCTGTAGTCCTGGGGCTAGTCTGGTCTAGTCTGTGCTGTAGTCCTGGGGCTAGTCTCTGCTGTAGTCCTGGGGCTAGTCCTGGCGCTAGTTCTGGGGCTTGTCTGGTCTAGTCTGTGCTCTAGTCCTGGGGCTAGTCTGCAGGGTTAGTCTGCAGGGCCCAGATGGTGAGAGGCCCAGGGGTCCTGACTGGCACTCGCTCAATGCATGATTTAACCCTGATTGGCTAACCAGACGAGCACAGCTGCCTCTGCTCCAGTGGGTATCGTGTGCGAGTGTGTGTGTGCACGAGTGTGTGTGTTCACACGTGTGTGGATGTGTGTGTGCATAGTGTACAAGTAGTGTGTAGACGCCCAGCTTACCACAAAAATAGTTATGCAATGTTATCAGCAGTCCTTTGTGATCCATGTCGCTGATGGAACATGAGGCTAGCTCACCTTCTCCATCTTTCAGACAATAGCAAGGCTGCCTAATTTGCTGTCAGACCCTATTCAAAGGCAGGAATGTTTCTAAATCCCTGAGTGTGATCTCAGCTGGATCACAGTTTCTGATTAGCATAGTCCATTTACAGATACTGCGCCTGGTCAGGCTAGCACAGTCCATACAAGCTATACTGTGACTAAGCTGAAACCTAGCAAGAATTTCTGAGACGAAAAAGGAGGAACATTTTGATAACTGTTAATTGCTTCCTAATTACTCTGCCACTTAAATCTGTTGATGCATACTTTGTCACTCATGTGAATCCTGCAGACTTTGATTGTCTCTCTGTTCCCCATACTGTAGATATTAGTTACAGTAAGTAAGTCAGCAATAAACATGCAAAGACTTGTGTGGCTTTTGAGATCAACTCTGGATTGATGATGATGAAATGTGTGTAGGTGTGTTACCAAATGGTAGAGTATGAGAACACATTGGTTTTACATCAATGGACCTTTAAATCTCGCCTCTTCAGAAATTGCCAACATTTTACCCAAATATTATTGCACCCACCCATCCAACCACACCCATGCCACCCACTATCTGGCTCCACGTTTGAAAAAACACATACAAACACACATGCACAGACATTTAAATTGTGACATTGACCCAGAGCACAGCAGAAAGAAAGCGAGGAGAACAGTTGAAAGAGCAAAGCTGTTTGACGTGTCAATCTAACACAGCAGTTGAGCTAGGGTTGCCACTCCCTCTTCCTCAGATAAAGCTGTTTGTTTCAGCTCCGGCTTCTCTACGGCCATGCCTCAGCTCTTTCTGTTTTGCTTGTTGTTTAGGTCCATAGGGCTTGTTGTTTTATATTTAAATAGGGCACCTAATATGTATGATGTCTCCACTGAACCTAATGCAAAGGAAAGAACTGGGGTTACATAAATCCAGTTTTAGAGATGTTTCACAGCTCAGTTGTTCTGCGTTGCGTTGAAGCATGCACACACATGCACGCACACACACACACCAACATTCTTGTTTCTACTGTAGAACAGTATCATATTGTACTGACCTATTCTTGTCTTTCTTCTTTTCCTTTATCAGGATGAGAAGAACCAAGTCTTGATGACAAATGCCTGGTTGCAGCTTGTGAGTGCAGAGGCTTGTGTGTGAACAGACGTGCTTTTGTGTGAACATACGTGCTTTTGTGTGTCTTCACAATCAGCCAGGGACACTGGGCACTTTACAGCTTGCATCTAATTAACATCCGCCTTCCATTAGTCACTCATTGATTGGACACCGCAAGCCTTTCTGCCATGATACCCACATTACAAAATCATCCCAACAGATTCTGGCCATCCAATCAGCCAATTACAAAATCTTATCCAATAACTCTTCATTGCCAGAGTGTTTATATTAGTAATTTGCAACTTTGGCTTCGGCTTGCTTAACAACACTTGGGGGGGTTTGGCCCTGGCACCCAGGCAGATGACAGAGCCATATTAATAACAGCTAGCTGTGGTGTTGTCAGGAGAGACAGAAAATACACCAGTCATAATGGGTCAACTGACAGACAGCTCTGGAAGGGAGCAAATCTGTTTCAATGTGTAAATGTAGATTTTGTTTGTTTGTAATTTTCCCTCTCTCTTTCCCACCCTTTCTCCCTACCACCAGTACTGGACAGATGTTTATCTGAGCTGGAACCCAGAACAGTACCCGGGGGTTCAGAACCTACGCTTCCCTTCCAGCCAGATCTGGACCCCTGACATCCTGCTCTATAACAGGTCAGAACCTGTCGGCATCCCTCCTCCTCTCATCCCCTCTCCTCCTCTCATCCCCCTCTCCTCCTCTCATCCCCCTCTCCTCCTCTCATCCCCTCTCCTCCTCTCATCCCCTCTCCTCCTCTCATCCCCTCTCCTCCTCTCATCCCCCTCTCCTCCTCTCATCCCCCTCTCCTCCTCTCATCCCCCTTTCCTCCTCTTATCCCTCCTCCCTTTCCTCCCATCCTCCTTTCCTGACCTGTTCCTACAGAGTTCCTGTCACATTTCTCAGTCAATGGAAACTGATGACATTAAGTATATCTATGTATAATCTATGTTTTGTCTGTTGGGCTAAGTAATCTCCAAGAACTCCACAGTTTCGTTACTGTTGGCTGGGTCTGACTGGGGTGTGGTTAACAAACCAACAGCACAACCTGACTACAATCACAGCACCCACCTCTATGGGATTAGAGGGAACACAACAGTGATTTGGGAATTAATCTGTATTTTTAAAAGCCCTGCTTTTAGGATGGAGATTATACCCTCTCTCTTTCTCTCTCTCTCTCTCTCTCTCTCTCTCTCTCTCTCTCTCTCTCTCTCTCTGTCTCTCTCTGTCTCTCTCTCTCTCTCAAACACACGCACACACACATACATGGTCGCCTCCAACTTAATCACTCCATCAGATTTTTGTATAAACGGTATTACATAGGTATGTCAAAGATAGGGTTAACTTCAGTGAGTGCTGAACAGATCTCAGTGAAATGCTTAATTAGAAGCAGGTAGCTTTTTTGTTTTACAGCAGCAATAATTTACTCTCTCCTGCAATGATACACTCAGTGGACACACACATGCATGACCAGATTCATTATTTCCTGATGAGCACATACAAAATCACCCACACACACACATACGCACACGCAGAGAAACCCAAACACATGCGCTCTGGCTTTCACACACAAACACATTTTAATGGTGCAACTCACACCATTAAACACTTCACCATCAGTGTGCAACCAATAACACGGCAGCGTGGCTGTGGTGAATGGCAGAGGCATCCAGACTGATTAGTATGCTTTTCAGACGAGAGCGTCTCCCTGGCCCATTGTTCTCTTCTATTGTGTGTAATGCGAGGTTAATGGCTCAGTTTAATATCATGAGTGCTGGATCAAAAAAAGCCCATTTCCAATATGGCATGCATTAAGGAGTACACACAGGAAATGACACACCCACTCACCAAGGCGCGAAAAAAAAAGAAAGCTAAACGACATGTTGACTGTTTTTCATTCATTCATTGCTTTCAAAACTAACTTATCTTGTTGTA